>NW_009260066.1:2296770-2320730 GCF_000687185.1 Egretta garzetta
CAGACTTGAAAAAACCTGCTCAGTAGTAGACTGATTTGCAGGCTGAAATTTCCACAGCCAACCACTGTTGACAGAGATAGAGACTGGGGAACAGAGCCGGGGCTGACAGTTTTATAATCCAGTTGTGTTGAAATGTATCATTGTCAGTTCTGTTACTTAGAAGAAAATCCTCAGTTTGACTCAGAAGATGAAGATCTATTGTGTAAAAAAGATGAAATGTCAGTGTCTGAGAAGAAAATGTGTGTAACACACCAGGCTCACTGTCTGTTCCTGCATAAATGAATTATCACCAGGGTATGTGTTCAGCTGAGCTCCACATCAAAGCAATATTTTAGTGGGCTCCACAGATGGGCCATTGCTCCCCTTTTCAGAAATTGGAAGAATACAAAGATTCTGGGGCCATTTCTGAAAAATTTTGTTAATGTAACCAGTCCTTTGGCATCCAAAGTGGCATTGGTGGGACTATGCACAGAAGTAAATGTTTCTCATGGTGTGTTGTGGACCAGCCTTGCAGCGTGACATCAGGTTTGCTTCTGATTGCCCTCCAGAAGCATTCAAGCAGGGTCTCTTCATGACGTCTCACCTGCAGTGGACATGGCAGGTAAAACTACTTGGCTGATAACAGGGGATGGAAATCTCTGAAGCAAATGCAGACCTGGGGCCAGATGTTCAACTCAGTTTTTCACACCCATGGTGATTTCCCAACTTCTGCAAGTGCAGCAGCATGGCAAGAGGAGGACTCAGCCTCTGTTTCACTGATGGTGAACAGTTGTTCAACGGGTCTTGACTCCTACAGGGGAGGAAGGGAAGAAAACGGAAAAAATCTTATTTCTAAGTCTATATTGCTGTTAGACGCTTCTGATCACTTATAAATTATACTTTCTTGAAATGCCTTTTGATTATATATATGTATAGATGTGTATGTATGTATCTATCTGTCTATCTATTTAATTACCTATCTATCTGTGTGCCTATGTACACTTAAGAGACTGACACTGGCTCATGACTGTCTAATGCTTGGGCATTATGACCATTGCATCCCAGTAATGAGGGTACTTACAATTTTATTGAAAAATATTACAGGGGAGCTCTGAAATCCAGTAGTCCTTGAAGCATTTCTTGACTTACAGTGTATCTGGAATGTCAAAATGGTCCTTGGAGATATGCAGACTAATAAACCAGGCAGGACAGTCATATCATGTTTATGATTATACATATTCCCCCATGAAATAAAACTGTACAATTGTGATTGGAGGCAGAGAGTTATCAGCTGGAAACAGCTGTGCTGCTGAAACACCCGGTGGCAGGCTATATAAATATTAACAAAGATACCCCAAACTCAACTGTGTCTGTATTTATATATGTTTTCTTGCCAGCTGAGACAGCTGTCAAGAGGGTTGACTTTGGGGAAATGGATGTGAGTTAGGAATTGCAGAGTTTGAAGCCTTTCTATTCATTTTGCTTGTGCATTAGCATTTAAAAATGTGTACTGAAAGGATCCATCAGACATACAAAGCTGTGTACTGTGAAAAGCCACTTCAAGTGCCACAAATTCATTTTTAAAGGAGTCTTTTAAAAAGGGGGAAGCATCGACTTTAGGGCGGAGTGATTCCGAGCAGGCTTTCTTGTAAGGGAACTCCTCACTTGCAATACTTCAAGCGCTTGGTGTATCACAGAAATACACTTCTCTGTGCAATGAGCAGCCCAAGGACTGCCTCTTTGCTTACACTGGCGCAAATCAGGAGTGCACTCACTAAAATTAATGGAGCCATGCTAGCCAAAAATGGCATGGGAGGGGGACCCAAGCTCCAGGTGTTCCTGTTCCTCAGCTTTTCCGATAGCAATGGGGAGGTCTGCAGCCCTATGAGCAGTGCCTGTAGCTGCTCACACCCAGCTCTGTGTGACACACCAGTGGCAGGGCATGGGGTGTCCCCAGGCAGTGCAGGGGTAGATCAGCCTTGCAGGATTGTGTGTAGAAACAACTTTACTCTGTCCTCAGTTATTTAGGAGGTGTTAGCTCAAAGTACAGGATGGAAACACGGTATTCCTGGCTCTAGCTTGTATGTGTTTACCTATGCTTACTTAAAGGGAGGGCATGGGAAGAAGCAAAAGGAAAATTCTCAGGCTGATTGTGGAGAGAGTTCGGTTAAAGATCTATACTCATTAAAACATTCTTTATGCAAAGGTTGTGCATTATGATTTCACATGCGCCCTCCCGCCATTTTTGTTCTTTGTGAAGCAGGGATTTACATTCTTCCCAGCTCTGCCACTTTCTCTACTGTCCTAAAATCTCTGTCCCTACTACAGGCACCCAGGGGATGGACATTCCACATCACAAGAGACTTCAAGTTTTCAATATTTCCTTTTATTGTGAGTCAGACAAACCCACTGAAGATTTTCTTTGCAGGTCAATGCTAGAAAAATTATTTTGGACTGTTTAAAGCAATTAATTTTGCCTAGCTGATTTTCCTTCAGCTAATTGCACTCTGATAGTTTCAAAGTGTGGTGCTTTAGTGTCACCACAGATTTTTTGCGTGTGTTCTTCCACCCCAGATCCCCCATCTCAGCCTGGGTTTATGAGGAGGTTTATGAGGTTCTGCTAAGGTTTCCTCAACAAAGACGCATGGTCAGGGAGAACAAAAGGCCACAATGAATTCCAGCAATGCGCATCAGGATAATTATATGCCTATCTCGATTGAAAAAAAAAGAAAAAAAAGAAAAGAAAATAAAAAAGGAAATAAAAAAGAAAAAAAAGAAGAAAAGAGCCCAGCTGCCTTCTTATTTCCACTCTCGTGCCAGACAGCTGCTGCTGGCAGGTTGGCCGTGGGAGTGGTGATGGTTCAGGTGCACACCTGAGCATCGTGCCTGAGTGTTGTCAGACTGGATGCTGACAGACTGCAAGAACCGTGGTCTTACATACTTCAGATTTAATCTAAATACTCTTTTTCCATGCATTTGCTTTCTGTGCTGTTCTTCACTGACATGTCCCATTGTGGGTACTGTATGGTGAGCTGAACACAGCTGAAGCAGGAAGAAAAAAAAGCTTTTAAGTCTATTGTTTTAAATAAATATAGTAGTTGCCTTGTGACTTCTGATTTCTGTTAGGTCGTTTAGGATCTTAAATCTTTGGAAAACACCATCAGAAGGTATCAGCCGGTAAGCTTCTATAGAAATCAATACTGCAATACAAAATGAGATACTCAAATACCTCTTGAGGTGATGGACTGAATTATTTGGTAACTGCTTTTCTTTTTTTCTGCAATGTGTATGGGATATCAGCTTATGCCTGGTTTTCTATTCACTTTGCTGGAGTTTGAGAGCCTTCTGTGTTGAAGTGTACACCCCAATATTATATGTAACCTGTTTGGTTTTTTTTTTTTTCCCTTGCTTTCTGTAAAAAAAACCCCAACAAACTGGCTTTTGCTTCTCCACATGGATTTATCCTGTAGCTAGAGGGAAGACTCAGACCCCAAAGCAATAGACTGCTGAACTGCTAGAATTTTTTTCTCACTTGAATAATTAAAGTTGTCATCTAGCAAAGGCCCAAGAGAATGCTTAACATTCACTACCCACAAATGTTTCAAATTAATCACATGCTTAAATGTTTTGCATATTTAAAAGAGGATAACTGTGATTCAGGAGAGTAATTCTGATCTGGGAATTAACACCATATGGAAGTACATTGTCAACTGTACGTGAGTGACTGTGTTTGTATGGAGAAGTGATAACAATGCAAGCTTCCCAGGTGTGTGCTCCTGTCTCTGTTCAAAATAATACATATTTCAGGGTTACACCTGTGTTATTTAAATGATTTAGAAAAGTTTATTGAATGGAAAACGAAGGCAAGAAAGTTGTACAAATACCTCTGACAAACAAAGAAAAGTACACTCAGGGAAATTTAAGCAGCACGTCTTAGGCAGCATGGGTGAAGGAACTGGCAATGTTTCAAGTGTTTGCAAGATGTGTTTGTTTTCTCAAATCTCCAATTTACTCTAATAGGCATATTATGTTCAGGCTTGAATAACTAAATCCCATGTGAAATGAATGAAAATGCTTGAAATACATGGTACAGTGAGCCTGTATACATTTGAGCAGATGAAGACTTGGTTTCTGTCTGTTTAAGCCTGCAGGAAAGCCAAGGTTCGCAAAGAGTAGGGTTTTTTTCTGTTTAAGCACAGATGTCTAATGTCTGCATTTTATCCACCTTAAAAGCAAGGTAGAAACCTCATCTAGACTCCTGTGCTCATCTAGACTCCTTGATTGCCAGTGGAGACAGCAGCAATTCACCTCTTGGAAGAGAGAGAGGAGGAATTGCTTTTGGGGCAGCAGCCCACCTTTTTCCATTGACTAACGAGGCAGTTCAGTTTAGCAGACACACTGGCTTCTATACCACTTTCATGGCACGAGGTGAATACTACCTGGGATATCAGTTTTGGCTTTGATTCAGCTTCTTTTCCACCTTTCTTCCCACCTTTGTCTTTGCTGACCATTTAAATTAAGCCCATTACAGCTGCTAGCATCTTGTCCATGTTGTTTGCTCAATAAATAGTTTGTCCATGCAACAGAAAATGCCAGTAATAACAAGAGTTCTGCAAGGACTAATTTCATGCAGGAGAAGGAGGAGCTGCAAGTTGAGCACATGAAGATTATGGGCAGCAGAATTACCAGGCTAGAGATGCTGGCGAATCATTCCATGTCATTCTGCTACTACTTTTGCTCTGGATTTTTGAAAAACTAAAAATCGCTAATGGAAGTGTTATCAGAAATATAATTTCATGCAAGAGCAGAGAGAGTCACAGAGAAAATGCTAATTCCTGGGCATAGTTCTTGAGGAGGATTTCAGGAGCACAAGGACTGGAGGAGCGAGGCAGCGTTCATGTATGTTGCTGTTTAAGTCTAGTACTGGTATTGCTGAGGCTAAGAGCATAGCATATGTCTATGACAATATGCTCCAGTTGTCCATGATGAGATCTGACCATCAGTAGTTCAAAGCATGTGCCAGGATAAGGATTTTAAAGTTGTATTTTTTGTAACAACAAAGCAACATTTTCTAGAAGGTTTTGGGGGTTGTTTGTCCTTTGAATTTTCCTTACAACCAAATCTTGGTTGTGTGATAAAGGACGCAGACCATGGCTGACCAAACAGCCATGACCAGCCACAGCGGTACCAAGAAGTGGTAACTGACTTTGCTAACCTAGGTGGATTTACTAGTTACTAGCTAATTCCACTTTCAAATACTGTAATTATTAATTTGTTTTTTTCTCTGGTGATATCACTTCTCTGATAATCGCTTCTCTCTTTGCCTAATCATTAAGTGCCACCAATTTTTACCACCTGGTTTGCAGTCAAAAGCCCTTGCTTGCTACTGTTCAGTAATTGCTGTTTCATGTGTCCACCTTGACAGTAACTGATGGGAATGTTTTTAGTGTGAATTCAAACAACCCTTCCAGCTTTACTGGTCCTAAGCTTCAGATTTTGCCTAATTGTGGAAAAGAGAGTAGGCACTTCTGGGTCTGTCTAGACATGGCTCTGTTAAGTGCATGTCTGATCATGAGTTACTCACTCCAGTAATATTAATAAATGGGACCAAGCCAAATAAAAGACAGTTCCATTAAATTCTCTGAGCTCATAGGGTGGTTATAAAGTCAACATGCTGTGCTATGTTAACATCTGACCAGTGAAATAGTTGTTTCCTGATCCCAGCTTTGGCTTTCAGCCACAAAAAACACAAGACAGATGTTATGTTTTAGTAGGGTCAGGGTTATCAAAGAGATGTGATTAATAGTCGGTTACTTTGCTTTTTGACACTTTTGTTCTGTTGATTACAAAGGACTCCTAGCCATGATTTTTCATTGATTTGGTGAACTATATGACAGATGAGAAGAAAGGAAGGACCATTCTGAATCTGAGCTCTTCCTGGAAAAATGCAGGCATGGGTGCAGTTTGGACTGCTGGTTTACTTTGAGGTTGTTTGATGTGGATGCTACTGATACTGGTGTCTTAGAGGGCAAAGGGGCTAATGCCTCCTCACAGAGGTAACAGTTGTAAATGCAAACAAGGTGTTCTTAGCTATTTAATGATTTCCCATCAGGCAAAAATGCTGTGGAATTGAAAACATGGACTTTAAAAGTGCATCAAAGTAATTTGTTAGTCTTTGAAGTAGGAAGTTATTTATAATGGAGAGTGTTCTCTGATGGAGTGATAGGCTTGCAGTGTGCGTGAGTGATCCGAGTCAGAAAGAAGTTTGTAAAAGGATATCATAGTGTTATAACTTGAATTTGCAAGCACTTTATTCCCTGAAACATGGGCATGCTACACCATTGCTTTGATTCTTGCTCAGTTTTTCTTCTTACCCAAGCACTTTCTCCTAAGCAGCAATACAAGCAGTACTGATTTTCCCTCATTTGACAGTGACTTGTGAAAAATAAAATCCTAAGACGGGCTACGCTCTCAATCCCAAATCATCGATAAAAAGGGACAATAACCCTCCAGGCAGAACATTAGTGACTCAATTGAAAACAGATAGTTAAAACTTTGTGCATGTGACTTTAGATGGGATATATCACTAATGGGCTGTCACTGTAGAAGGCTCTTTTAAAACTTTCCCAATAACTGGATGAGGTAGAATTTAACACTGATGTGCCAAGTCCTGCTGGCTGCAGAAAACTGACGATTTTTTTCTGATATCTATCCTATGCCAGAAGGGTTTTCTTCTTTTTTTTCCCCACTTTTGCTGCTCTCCCCTTTACATTTTAGTATCAGAAAAAGTTTTGATCATTATTATGTTATGACAGCCATTCAGATAAACTGATAGGACTACACTCAGGGTCAGGAAACCTTGCTTCTGAGACACAGCCTTGCCTTGACTACCTCAACTATCATGAGCGGCTGGACAGTTGGTGCAAAACCAGGGAGCGAGCAGCACATTGTCATTTCCGGGGCATTCCTGGCCATTTCTGTATTTATGTTCTGCCTAACCTGTGGTGCTGTGGAACATGCAGTCCTCCCTGAGCTCAGCTCTCTCCTTTAATTTTATCACTGTCTTCCCAAACTTTTTTGTTACCCACACTTTCTAGTAATACCATAAAACTCTACCTTAAATGCAACAGTAGGTACCAGTAGGTACTTGGCCTAGGAAATAGTATGCCAGGAATATTTTAGTAATAATTGTTTACAAATTATATACATGGATTGTTGTTGTTTTCTTCCTGGCTTTATATTTTCAAAAAAATGAATTCAGCGGTGTTTGTGTACCTAACTAATTTTGGCCGCTTGGTAAATTTCAGCTTAGTATTTGAGCATGTTTTCTGTTACTTGGGCTGTTACTTCCTGTGTTTGCTTGCTTTTATTTTTGTTAAAGGAGATTATAAATGGGCAGAACTTTTGTTTCTGAGTAAAAATATGCCTTCCCAAGTAATCGCCTGAATTGCAATATGTTTGTTATTGTTTGTAATTGCTGATTCTCTTGATGCAGGTCAGCACCTTTTTGGTTCAAATGTCCCAAGAATGAGTCACGAGAACAACAGAAGATAACTTCATTGTAATACTGCTTAGAAAGAATAGTTGACATAATTACTCTGCCCTATTGCTCTTTTTGCTGGCTTAAATTATATAAAATCCTGTTCACAGAAATCACAAGAAAAGTTGAGTAACAGGTTCATTTGGATGTCAAGAGGAGCAGTTTATAAGCTTCCTGATTTAAACCTTGAACTACTGTCTAATCTTCTGGTCTTTCTAGTTGCACAAGAGACATTAAATAAAATTTTCTTTCAGGAGGTAGCTGGAAACTTAGCTTTATTCCTTGTGAACAAATGCTTAATCTTTTTTTTTTTTTTTCTTTTAAATGTAAAAGGAAGATATTTTTTCATGGAACAGTGGGAAGAATGGTAAAGAAAAGAGAAAAAAAGAGAAGCTAACATGTAAATGTCAAATATAAAATGTAAATATTAAAAAAATGTATGAACTACAGGAAATTTTAGCATATATTGCTTAAAGGGAACAGTCTCTCATGGAGCTAAGATTAAAATTTACAAAAAGCAATGAAAGGAACCATTCAACATCTGAGGAAAAATCCTATGTGTATTAGTTGTGAAGTGTAGGAGGGAGACAAAATACCTATTCTGTTAAGAAGTATGTTCAAAATAGGTTACAGACAAAATAGGGTGGAGAAAGCTGGGCAGGGAAGCAGTGATTTGTAGTGCCACCAAGAGATTTCTGCTTGGCTTGACCAAAGATGGAAATAAAATTTTATGGGATTAGGCATTATTAAGAGAATGGAGTTCAAATAAGGTGATTTCTCTGCATCTTAAGCTTGTCTCTGGAGCAGCACTGAAACTACTCCCTGCGTCTCATGCAGAATAATTTTTAAAGAAATTGTAGAAGCTGCTCAGGAACAAGGCTGTGAGATGAAGCCTGGGCTGCAAAGAGGGAGATTGAAGAAGGCAGCGAGGTGGTCAAAGGTGCAAATGAATCAAGAACAAGTGCAGCAGAGGATGTGCCTCTGCAATCTGTCATCTCCTCCATGGTGGAGCACCTGTCTGGACGTGTGTGTACAAACAAGAGCTCTGTCACTGGCAGTCAGATGCTGCCCTTGAGGTTTTGCAATTAAGCCTGAATCTGCCGAGCAGACTGATGGGGTCCAAAAAGGCCAAATCAGGAGCTGAGCCCTGCCCCTGCAAGAGCAACACATTGCTGGCAGAGCAATGAGAAACTACAGCTCTGTTCAAGACCCAGGGTAACCTCTCTGACCTTAACGATAGGTAGCTTTCTGCAGCTCATACAGCGGTGCTGTGTGGTAGTGCAGGCAGAATTTGGCATCCATGGAGAGAGATAGTGCAAACAAAGGACTGAGAGCATGCAAATGAATGTGTCCTCACAGACTGAGAAATGCCTGCTGAGACCAGGACATGGGTGTCCTGGCAAGATGGACTGAAGGGGCTGCTCCTAAGGACAGCGTAGCTGCCATGTGTTGTTGTACGCTGACAAGGCGTTTGCTGCCATCAGTGATGCTGTGAACAGGCAGGATATGGAGTCAAGACAGAATGGGAGATGGTGAAATGAAAGAATGCTTCTATGCCTGCACTGTTCCCTGTGAGTTTGACAGCACTGGCAGAGGCAGCTCAGAGTGGTCCGTCGGGCTGTGGAGCTTGCAGACCCTTGGAAGGCAAATTGCCTGGCTCTTGCCTGGCTTGCAGCATTGCTTGCCCGAGCCCTGCTGCTCCTCTGAGAGAATGAAAGGATGGAGAATAAAGCAAACATCTCACTGTCATTTTGACCTGCCAT
Source organism: Egretta garzetta (assembly GCF_000687185.1). Classification (NCBI taxonomy): domain Eukaryota; kingdom Metazoa; phylum Chordata; class Aves; order Pelecaniformes; family Ardeidae; genus Egretta; species Egretta garzetta. Next base: position 2,306,053 of record NW_009260066.1, read on the forward strand.
CCAAGGTCGTGTGCTTTTCGTTGCACAGCAGCAAGGACCACGGCACGCATGTGATGCTAGCAGTGAAGGGCATATCCAGTCTCATAATGGTGGAGGGCTTTTGGGGCCAAGCTACCAGCAGATCTACTGCAGCCTGCAGGCTGGGGCTCTGCCCTTGCCCTGCCGTGGGCTGGCACACCCTGGGTGCGCAGCAGCAGCAGCTCTGGGAGCTCTTAGGGTGCTGTGGAGATGGATGCGTAGGGTAGCTCCTCTCCCTGGGCTAAAGGGGGGGATGGAGGACTGGTGAGAGGAGTAGGAAGGGGCTGTGTTCCTGGTCTGGAGCCATTAGGATGGGTTGTGGGAAGCTAGGACTGTGCCTATGGGGCACTGATTTAGGAAGTTGTGGGAGGAGGGGAGATGTTTGGCTATTAATGCTGCACTGTTTTCTTTTTTCATAAAAATCTTCACGAGGGTTGTCCACCTCTGCTGTAGGCTGTATGAACATGGAGTGCCATAACTGTCTCTACATGTACAGGCTCTTAGGCAGGGACAGAGAAGGAAAGAGTAGCATGAGTGTTCACTCCCAGGCTTTGGATTTCCTCTTTCAGGGCAAATATCTTTTGGTTTTCATGGGTGTTTTCAAAAGTTTTGGTTTCTGCCCAGTGCAGAATAAAAAACATTTCCAAAATCTGCTTCCTATTATGTTTGTTGTCACCATTATTTTTTATGTAGCTCAAGCAACCTGAAGCCCTAGAGGAAAGGGAACTCAATATTTCTTTTGGTGGAGTAAGGGGAAAGAGCAACCTCATGGAGTGGAAGGGGCAGTCTTGTCTGGTACATTTGGGTTTGATTTTAGCTTTGCAACACCTTGAAATGAATAAGTTAAAACACAGGACTGTTTTGAGGTGCAGGAGCATTGCACTGATGCTTTTAATGTGAGTGGTCACCCTGATCAAAACAAGTTTGTGTGAATGAGTTGAGATGATAGAGGAATGGATCCTGCCAGAAGTGACCCTCCATGGGCAAGGGACCTTTCTGGGGTTCTGCCTGCTGCCATCCTCCCTCTGAGGATGGGGTAATGTGCTGGCAGCTTGGAGGTTACATGTAGAATAAAGCTGTCTGGAGAAACTTTAAAACTGAGGGCTGAACAAGTGCTAGAAGGCGTTATCTCATTAGTCTCCATGGGGGCAGGAGGAGGATTGAGGGCTAGGACTATTGCGAGTGTGCTCTGGGGCATGGTAGTCTTGCTTAATAGATGTTGCCGATATGTTTGTTGTTGGCTTTTGCAACATATTCTTCTGCCTTCTTTTCTCACTTAATAAAGTTCTCTTAAATTCAGATTTTGGGAATGAGGAAGTTGGCTTTATACTGGTGTTTATGAAATGGGTTTAGTTTTGTTTGGCAGGACTCTAGGCAAGGACATTGACTTCCTCCTACCTGCTCTTTATGAGGATGTAAATAACACCGCTCAAACCTGGCCTTCTTTTTTATTGACAACAGCACACAGAAAAAGAACCATACTTGGATCTGCTTTTTCAAAAGTAAGGTACAAGTATATTTCTGCCTTTTAGATCAAATTGTTAGCTGGTATTTGGAAAGCCAGCAGTCAGGTAATCCTGCTTCTTTCCAAATCCTGACCCCCTAACCAAGTAGAAACAGGTAATTTCTTTGCTCAGAGATCCAAAACTGTGTTCTTTAGTTCTGGATTTTTGCTCCCTTGCAAAGTTAAACTTTATTTTGCTCTCTGGTGGCTCTTTCCTCAGCGTTAGGCTCTTTACTTTCTTGTTCTCTCTACCCTATTGGGAGAACTTCATGTAGGCATGGTGCTGGCCTCTACAGAAGCCCCTGTATTTTCTAACAGTACTCTGGGCTACTGTGACGTGGGAAACTAATTTTGCAATTATCATTCAGTAGTCAAACAGTTTTCCCCTTCTTAAAAGGAAGATAATATCCAATTACTATAACTATTAAAATACGTATATAGTGAACCCTGAGCTTCTTGACCTCATTTCTAGGGGCAGCCCAGTATAGGCAGGCAGTGGTAACATAATCCTGCTGCAGTCTGAAGAGGTCTTTTTAGCTGGGTGTTTGAAGTAAGAAATGAGAGAGATCTACAAAATCAACAGGCGGTGGGGGAATCTCTCCTTAGTTTTCTGTAGACCTCTTGGTGGACATCTTGAGTGGAGAAGGTCACACTGTGCCCATGCACTGAGGTACTCACGGCTGGGAGGTGCAGAACCTGAAAAAAAGTGTAAGTAAGTGACCTCAAAACCTACCCAAATCCTGCAGAAATGTGCTCTTTGGTGCAGTGGGTGCAGTTTGCAGCTTTGGATGTCCCCAAAGAATGAGTTTCTGGAAAAAAGAATGATTAACTAATGCAAGGAGGATTCTGTTTGTGCTTCCCTAAGCACCTGCTATGGACACTGCTGGTATGGGAGACTGGGCCAGAAGGTCCCTTCTGTATAGCAGGAGCTACACAGCTACACGCGTGCCTTGTGCCTCATTCCCTGATGACAATTACAGCTGTGTCCCTGCTGCTGCTGCAGGAATTTGCTTTCAGCCTTATCTCCTTGCCCTGCCATCTCTAGCATCTCTTCATCAGCAGCTTGCTGACCTGTGGTGTTTTCTTCTTCCCTTGATCTGGAGAGTGTGGGGATATCTGGAGTTTGGATATTGGAAGGGGCTAATTAGGTTTGGCAATCAGGCAATTTTTAAAATAAATTGACAAGCAATTAGGAGAAAAGTCGTTATAATTAATCTCAGCATTAAACGTTGAATGGAACGTAATGAACCTGTAAAAGAGCATTCAGGCCACTGACTTATTCAAGAGAAAGAGTCATTTGCATAGTTTTCAGTTTATCTGGCAAATGCTGGTTGGTGTGCTGAAAGACACATTATTGGCCGTATGGACAGCAGTGTATCACCACTGCCTGACTCAGGTTTTTTGACTTCTCCAACGAGCACTGAACCTATGTGCTTTTCCTCTTCCCATTATTTGCTAGTGCTGGTTTTACATTTGGTGATTATTCTTTGGGAAACATAACAAACAACATATAAACTGAAATCACCAGACCTGTTTCTCTCTAACGAGCAACAAAAGAGTTTCATTTAGTTTTTTTACACCTAGCTGGAGCTGCTAGGACACTCTCCAAAGAGTGCTGCACTGGGAAAATTATGATGTCATTGTAGATGTCTTGCTTATTTCCCCAGAATAAATGAACATCATCACGAAACTCCAGGAAGAAAACTTGGCTGTGCGGGAGTTATGGAGCTATTAAAGCAGCTGAGACTAAGGTTTGCATTTAAGTCAGGGGTTATTTGGAGGTCACCATCATACACTTTTATTTGGAGTCCTAAATAAGGGTTTAAGTACCTCACTTAAATAATTTTGTCCATAATGAGGTTGGTTTGGCTTCTCTTCTCTGAAATACTGTAGAAGAAATGTGTTAATGAATCACTGCACATTTTTTAAAATTCTAAAGCAACAAAAAGAATAATTTCTGTCATCATTCTTCAGGTATCTATTTTATAGTGTGTTTTAAATGAAAGCTGTAACATGAAATCACAAAGATTAGCAGTGTGCTGAAACTAGCTGTCCCTTCTTTCAAAGAATTAGCTGTCATTTCTTCCTTAGGATGATTTACCCTTCTAGGTTCAGCAATTGTGCATTCTTTGAAGCACAATGGGAGAGGATCGGTATCAAAAGGAAGATAATTTCCAAAATGCTCTTCATAATTATTGTAATAATGGTCTATTGCTGCAGTTTCCAGGCTCTACAACTAAGTGAATGATGAGCTTACATGCACTGATTGTTTACAGCAGAGTCAAACAAAGGCAAGGATGTAGCAGGGATGCAGGATTTGCCGTAGTGTACAGGATCATGGCTGTGAAGCCGCGTGTATTGCTTTTGGCAGCATCACCCACAGTTCAGTACCCTCGGCAAGTTCGCTGATGACTCAAAACTGGGAGGAGTGGCTGATACGCCGGAAGGCTGTGCTGCCATTCAGCGGGACCTGGACAGGATGGAGAGGTGGGTGGAGAGGAACCTGATGAAGTTCAACAGGAGCAAGTGTCGAGTGCTGCACTTGGGGAAGTCGAACCCCATGCACCAATAAAGGCTGGGGGCTGACCTGCTGGAAAGCAGCTCTGCCGAGAGGGACCTGGGAGTCCTGGTGGATGACAAGCTGACCATGAGCCAGCAGTGTGCCCTTGTTGCCGCTACTAGGATGATAAAGGGACTGGAGCATCTCCCCTGTGAGGAAAGGCTGAGAGAGTTGGGCTTGTTCAGCCTGAAGAAGAGAAGACTGAGAGGGGACCTCATCAATACATACAAATATCTTAAGGACGGAAGTCACGAGGATGGAGCCAGACTCTTTGCAGTGGTGTCCAGCGACAGGACAAGGGGCAATGAGTACAATCTGAAGCATAAGAGGTTTCAGTTGAACATGAGGAAGAACTTCTTTACTTTGAGGGTGACTGAGCCCTGGCACAGGCTGCCCAGGGGGGCTGTGGAGTCTCCTTCTCTGGAGATATTCAAAGCCCGCCTGGATGTAGTCCTGTGTAACATGCTCTAGGAGAACCTGCTTTAGCAGGGGGGTTGGACTGGATGATCTCCTGAGGTCCCTTCCAACCCTTGCCATTCTGTGATTCTGTGAAAACCAAAGTCTGGCTGATGAGTTGCGCAATGTTGTATACCAGGGAAATATTTCTAGCCCACACCATTTTCAGGATGTAATGGTTTTTATGGACTGAATGGATATCAGAAATTGTCTAATACCTTAAAAATAAGATCACTCAATGTATCATGTAGTTCTACCACAGTGTACAAGCAAACTGACCTTTTCAAATTTTCACCAGATGCACTGTGATTTCATGGAGCACCGTCTTCTGGCTTTTAATAGCTTGAGAAGTTGTGTTGGGTCATTCATAATTTTTCATATCTGAAGTATCCTTTGTGCCTTGTTTGTGACCTTTCCAAATGAGTACAATGGTCTTTAGCCTTCAGCACCTATGTTAAGTTTACCATTACCTGCTCTATAAAGATGTGTTCTAGGAAAAACCCATTTACTTTTATTGAAAGGGTTGTATCTATGGTGGTTCTGTGGATTTTATTTCTCAAATGATATGCAATATTTTCCTGATGCATTCTTTGGGGCTCATTTAAGTTTCCTCATGGTAAAAAAAAAAATTATTTGTGTTTATATTGATACTCATTGTTTCATTTTCTTAACTCAAAACATTAACACCCACTTTTCATTTCTGTCTGTGCTATTCCATTTGTTTTGATGAAGGACCATGGCTCCTAGAGTGTGCCATCTGCAGAAGCGTCGTGATTGTGCATTTCTTTTGCCAGCAAGGAACATTATTCTTCATGGCGCTTTTGTTTTCTTCATCACTTTTTGGCCTTACTTGGTCTTTCTTTCACAGCTTCCATCTGGTTTGTTTCTGATCTGAACAGCCATTGAAGATGTACTTTATTTTAAATAATAGTATCGTTGATAAAGAGTCTTTCTCATTTCATGGCTGGGCCAAAACTTCACACTGAATTTTTACAGGTCAAGTAATGTTAATTCTGAAGACAAGATCATCTTGTGAACATGTGTTATTTCAACTACTTCCTTTCCTCTGGCCATTAACAAGCAGGCAACATCTCAGTGCTTTATTCTGCTTTTGGTTCATCATGCTAATATGCTGAAGACCAAAGTTTTAATTTTCTTTTTGACAATACACACAATTACAATACTGGTTTCTTCTCTGAGGTGTTGTAAGCTACAGACATCTTGGCCTTTGGGCCAGCTCTTTTTGTTGGGTTTTCCAGCCACCTAGGTAGATGTTACATGCTGATTAGGTAAATGGTGGATACTTTGTTTGTCCCTATATGGGGAAAAGCCAGAAAACTTCAGTCTGGGGTCATAAAGCTGGAAGCATTCATACGCATTAAATTGACCTTAAAAAAAAAGGAGAAAAAAGGAGCTTACACATGATAGATTATGTTTGTACATCTCTCTCAGTATTTTGTTCAGCATTATTAGCATGTAGGCTTTGATTGAAATCCTGCTTATTATTTTACTTGGTTGCAATCCAGTTTGCAGCGAGTTGGTTGCTCACTGCTGAGGTTAACAATTCATAGGATGGAAAAGAGGACTTACAGACCTGGCTTCTTGCATGGTTTTTCCACTTTCTTTTTAAAAATGCTCTTGTTGCTCATCTTTCTACTCCTAAGCCATCATTTACACAATTTCCAGTTACCCTGCTTTTCTTTTTTCCCATTGTCTCTTGCCACCTGCATTTTATTTTTAACAAAAAATACCTCTGAAAGGTTTAGTTTAGATTTGTTTTAGAAAATGAGTCTAGGTGTACAAATATAAGACAATAGGTATAAAAGTACAAAAGAGGTGTTGTGTGATTATTGCTCTTTTATTTTTTCTTCCCATTTGTACATTAAATATCAAAGTGATCATTGCAAGAACAATTCAGAAAGACTTCAAGTGTCGCACTTGTCACTGAATAACTTTAAGGAACAGCTACCCTTCTAAACTCATGGCACCACCCCCCTTGATAAAAACAACCCCCAAACCTTGGTATTTTCAGACTTACAGCTGTCTGCTGTTACCGTAAATCTCAGAAAGCTCATTTCAAGCCTTTAGTTCATAACAAAGAATGAAGGCACATACCTGGGAGACCTCACACCTGCCTCCAGGTATAGGGCTAATGGATGGTGTCCAAGCCTGATAACACAGTGCCTTGTAAAGGGAAGACTGGCCAAGTGGTGGGAGAAAACTAACAAAGTTGTTACTGTGATAAAGCCCATCGCATCGTTCCTGATCTGTGTGCAAAGTAAAGAGGTATGGGTGTTACTTGGGAGATCTCTTATGCAGGAGTTACCCCTGTTGTTTCAGCAGCTAAGTAGGAGGTGGCTGCTGTCTGCTGTGCATGAGTTGTGCTGAAAGCATCACTTGGAGAGGTGTGAAGGACCAAAGGGAAGATGAGGGTTATATGGTAGTCTTCCTGTGGGCGGTGTGGTGTTAAGGCAGATGAAGCTACATCTCGCAGAGACGTGGGGATTGCTACCATTGAGCAGAACAGAGATTGCTGATGGGCAGTGCATGGTGTCCTGTGGTTTCTCAGGAGGTGCTGGATCTTAACAGGAGGGGATAAAATACCACCAGCTGAACTGGATGGCACAAGTTTCATGGCACAAGCCCCACCAATGTAAAACTAAGCTTCTTGTTTTTACTGCTCTTTGGTCAGAGAAATGCGTGGTTAGAGGAGAACTGAGGATGCCCCTTAGTCCATTCCTCTGAGCAGAGGCACCAGCCTCACTGATCTCCTCAAACCTGGTAATGAGGCTTGCATAACCTCTCTATACATCCATTGGTTTTCTAGTTATATTGTGAGAAAAATGTACCTAGTGCTTTGACCACATTTTCTTTGCTTCGAATCAATACAGTTATCCTGTCCTGCTCCTTCTGGCATGGAGAGAGCTCCTAGCATCAAATACCTGTGTATGGTAATTTTTTTTTAGCAGGTTTACAATCCCATATTAACTTCTGATTCCTCTGCCGCCTCAGTGATTATTCCCCGTTTCCTGGCTGCATAGTTCTTTTCCCTTAGCTGCCTATTGCAGTTACCATGAAGTGTTTTATTACAGAGGTGACTATTTGATAACTACAACAATGAAAATGGTAGATCCGGAGTTCAAATACATCTGCTGTTAGGTAAATGGTGCCATGTGGTTCCTAAATTTTTGTAATCCTTACTATATCCTTTGTTATAATAAGATGAGAATTGTGGTTGTGCTGTGAAATGTTGGAAGGTTTAGTAGCTAAGGGGTACAGCGTGAGAAATTGCAGGCATGGTCTATTTTCCAACATCTTGACAGTTTTATTACTTAGCAGTTACCATAGACTACTTTTTTCTTGTCATTCTTAAAACAGACTCTCTCTTACCTTGTGTCTCTGTGCCACCCCATGTTACTTACTCTGTAGAAATTTGGATACTGTTTTCATCTCCTCTACCATGGCACAAACCTAGGGAGTGGAAACTTGGGTAGTCCTCAACTTAGGGAGAATGAGCTCTGACTGAGGGTTTGACATCAGTAAATCACGTCACCTTGTGAACACCTTGAAACAACCAAAATCCAAGCACGCAAACTTGCTTATTAGCTCTAGAGCTCTTCATTTGGCGGAAGGTGCTTTGAAAAAAAGCAAACAAACAAACGTCAGCCTTTGAAAGAACCTGTTAATCATTTGTCCCAGCCTGTCACTTACACAGGTTCAGCTATTAGTGGACCATGGTCTTACCAGCTCAATGTTTAGCTGGGCTGTTGCATCTTTTTTCTCAGCCATTGGTCTATTATAACAAGAAGTCTTATGCAGAACAAGCTAAGGTACTCCCTTTTTTGTTTTTTTTTTGTTTTGTTTTGTTTTTCTGCTGTTGGTTTGCAGGAAGCATCTTACTGAATGACTGCAGACTTCCTTGGTTATGTTATATAGCTGTACACCGAAATAAGCCCTTGGTCCACACGGAGTCCCAGGTCCAGCTGACTTCCCTGGCAGGCTCTGCCAAGGCTCCCCAGTCCTGCTGTCCCTGCTCCCTTGGCCCAGCTCCAAGGCAATCCCTCTTCCACAACACACACTTTATAATTCAGTTTTATATTTCCTAGTTTTTGATGTCTTCCAGTGTTGACCTTGCATTGTTTTCATACACCACATGTGGCAGGCAGGCAGAAAGGGAGTTTAACCGTAAGGACACATGAAGGCTGGAGGGGTTTATGGAGCTGATGTGGCACTTATCTGGTGGTGGAAAACGGAGTTGTTGAACTTCTTCAGGTCCTTGTTTCTCCCTCATCTATCTCCATGCCACCAATGAATGCTTAGGTCACTGTTCATGGTTTTGTTCTTTCTTATTCTCCCTGGGATTATGTGTTTTGGGAACCTGCAGTTTAAATCACCCAGATTTGGAGTCTTATTTTGTTGTTTAGTATTGCAAATCCTGCTCTAAGGCAGTCTGTGTGGAGTCCATAATTAGTTGTCAGGAAAAACCATTGGGCACCTGGCAGACCCCTGTAATATGAAGAAGGAAATTTGTATTTTCATCTTCTAGCAATGTGCCAGTCCCACAAAATATCTATGATGGGCTTGTAGCCACTGATTGTTCCCCATGGGCAACAGGCGAAGGTGTTGTTCTTTTATACAGATGAGTTGCTGTATAGCACTAAGTGCTTGATACTGTATATAATGAGAGCGGTAGAAAGTTTCTGATATTTGTTATATCATTTCTTACATTCACATACATAAGTAATCTGCATATATTAATGTACATACAGTATGTACAAACAGCTCCTTCAGGGAAAACTTCAAGGCCTCTTCCAGAATTTGGAAGTGTGCAAAACTCAGCATGGGCCAGCCATGCTCTCAGCATATATTATTTTAGTGAATCCTCAGGAGAGTTTTTCTTAAGAAAGCTGCTTCTGCAAAAGGGGAATCAGAAACTGTCCATTTAGGATGGCTTAGGGATGCTTCATATCACTATAGTGGCAAAAAACAAGTATATGGGGCACATAAGTGGAAAAAACTTGCTCCGCAGTAGTACAGCATATTGGTTACAAAAATAACTTTCCATATTGGTCTATTATGCATTCCCATTAGAAACATTCATACAGTGTACCTTATCACAGTTAAAACCTTTTTTTCCTTTTTGGTCATATTAAGTAACTAATGTAACCATTTGAATAAATCAGCCACTGAACCCCTTTTACATACGATAGATGGTATTTCTTGCCAGCAGAGTAACATGATTTAACAGTTGTGCTTCATATTATACATCTCTGCAAGCTGGAAATCTGGATGATAAATGGTGTGATAAACATTGGAGAGGCACCAAATTCCAAGGAGATTACTATTGCCTCCATTATGTAAAATGAAATGAGAAAAAACTATTTTACATTAACTTTTCATTTAAATTGACACTTAAGGAAACAGTAAAATGCAGTCGGATGGCAATCAGACTTTCTCTTTAATTATTTCACCACATCCTTTGTCACAGCCACTCCGATTAGATTTCGTTTACAGAAATCCTTGTAAAAGCATAGCTGGGCGTAGGATGCCCTGTTCACACCGAGCGTTTGTTTCAGAGAAGTTGGTCAGTGGCGTCTTTTCCAGACATGCACTCACACTGATCTCCACCCATTAAAACAATGTTGTCATTAATTTTCCTCTCTTTCCAAAGGTGATGGCTTTGAGGTTCACAGTTGCAGTTGCCTTTCTTCTGCTGGCAGAGGATCTGTAGTTTTCATATCAGTCTGGCTTGTTCAGTTTCTAGCCTGGAAGAATTTTTTTTTTTTAATAAAAAGTAAATACTTATTCATGAGAACCAGGGTCCAGCAGTGAGGTATTGTTACTTTAAGCGATGCTGACTTTTCCTGGAGGGTTTCAACACCAGGATGCTCATTGGCTACCAGACTAATTGCTTTACACTGCAAACGATGCCCAGGGGTGAAATAACACAAATACTGAGGCAAATTTTCCAACATGTGTTCTTTAAAATTCCCCCCTGAGCTGGAAGAGTGACCTTTGGTGAACAAATGCTCTTTCACCTTCAGTGTTCAAAACTATTAATGTTTTAGTATGCTTACATGATTAATTCACAGGCTTTCTTTTCAACACAGTAATTTCTGGACTCCGCCTTTCTTGTGGCCTCAGATTTGAGGCAATTTGCTCTCTAAGTCTGTCAATGGTTTATTCAGTACAACTATGTTTGATTATATCTTTAATAGTTACTTAGAGTTGCACTCAGTTACCTTGGGTTTTGCCTTTCAAAAGAGGAGCCTTCAGCCATGTTATTGTATAATGCTGATCTTTGCAGCTGAGATGGCTCACTGAAGATTTTGTAGGCTGGGAAGATCCATTACTAACATACAGAATTTCCCAGCAGTGTTGCTTGTTTATGGTGCTGCGTGGTGGTAAGTGATGAGTCCTTTCTACCATGAAGCTGTCTCTTACCTTGCAAGTATTTAAAAACCTGGTAGGAAGAAAACTGCAGTGGTTTTTTTTGTTTGTTTGTTTTTGTTTGTTTTTTTTTAAAGCAAAAGAATATTAAAGATGATAGGCATCCCTGAGTCTGAGCTGTAGGGGCAAAAGACTTGCCTGATACACTAGGTCATGCTGTAGTCCTGATTCCTGCTCTCATTTAACAATGTGTGTGTAATTTAAAGTCTGTCTTAGGTGATGTGACAGCTACTTTCCAGTGGTGAACCCCATTTACTCTTTGTTAATTACCCCATCATTTACTGCCCAGTGACTACTACAGCTGGAAGACAGGGGCCCCATGCAGAGATTTCTGCCTCCTGGTGCTTCTGAGTCACTCTAGACTCTCTGATAAAAGGTTTCCACCTGCTCAGGTTTCATTACAGCCTTTGCTCAGGAATCGTGGGATCCCTCTTTGAAGATCCCAAAGCACAGTTCAAAAAATCACAGTCTTGGCCATGACATTTTCCTGGTTGACGTTTTTGCTAATACTTCACTCCTATTCTTTGACCAAGATGGTGCTTCTTTAAGACTTATTTCTTGAACAATTCAGAATAATCTTCCTTTTTTTTTTTTTTTTTTTTTCTGCTGTCCTCAGTGGAGTATAGCACATCTTATTCCATCATCTTTGTTCACTCACAGTGTGTTCATGAGGAATCCTGCTCAGTTAGTCATTGGCTTTATAGGTCCTTGCATATTTCCCTCCAGCCCTCTTCTGTGTTTTATAGAACACTGGCAATTGTGATGTCATTTGCCTCTTATAAATACAAAGTATGTATGTCCCCCAACCCAAAATAAGTGATGAATGTATCTGGTAGTGGCTTGCTATAATGCAGTGTCAGATGGCATTTAAAGTGTCTACTCTGTGGGAAATTCTAAAAAAAACCCCAAACAAACCGAAACTCTATTTTGGAACAAACCTTTAATATGTCTCATGGATGGAACATTTCCTTCTGTGTGTTTTCAAAACAAAATTGATGCTGGGCCTCCAGTCAGCACAAGGATCCTCAGCCCTGGCCCCAGGCATCTAGATACTTTTTGCTGTGCAAGCAGGCGATTAGGCTGCAAATCTCCTGAGTCTCTGCGTCTTTGTGAGCAGAGCGGAGAAGTCCTGAATGTTGTGGCTTTTTCCTCTCGGGCCCAGCTCTCTGGCTGCCTGCAAGGTGGGTGGCTGGGCAAGCAGGCAAACTGGTAGGGAACCAGGCAGCTGGTTTCCTTCCAAAGGTTTGTTGAAATCGAGTTGTACTATGGGAACATGTTGATTTAATGGAATCGGCATTTTTCTAACGGAAAAAAATTAGGTTGGAAAATTTCTGACTGACTTTAATTGTAATGTTTTTCTCCAGACCACGGCTTTTGACTTTTCCTATGAGAAATTATGGAAGATCGATCATTGACAATGAGGGTATTATTAAAGTAAGATGAGATAAAATCTTTGCATGTGTATTGTATGCTTACCTGTCACCCCGTCCTTCTTGGAGTATGATGAATAATCCTTATCCATTCACGTTCCTTTGAACTTACTGAAATTAATACATTACTGGAGTCTGTGTGAGTGTAAAGTACATTCCTCGTCTGTTTAAGCATTTTTAATTATTCAACAGTCATTCTAATTCTGATGGCCACATCTCGCTCATCTCTCTCAGCAACATTACCTCTTCACTCAGCATCGCTACTCCAGAGAGGATGACACAAGCAAGGAACAAAGCGCCTCATGGATCCGACAGGATATTTTGAGATTTGGGAGGCATATGGTGTGAGTAAGGAGAGGGAAACACAAATTCTCTTGACAGCTGCGTTCACTCGTCCGGCTTCCTCTCCTTACAGATGGTTCACAAATGCTGCAGCAGGATTAGGATGGGGTAGAGCCCGACGCGTTGTTAGTCTGAGTTGATGAGTAGGGTGGAGTGTTGCCTACTCCTGCAATAAAGCAGCAGTAGATTTAGGAAACTTCTTTGACATAATGGAAACCGAGGTTTTCTGTTGGGAGTAGATCAGCCTAGTTGAATCCCACTGCATGAAATGTTTTGGGGGAGAGAAAATTTAAAACTGATGAGACATTCTGTTTTGAGACCTAAACCTGGCTTTCTAGGTCAATGTGTTTGTTTAAAAATGTAACACAGAGGGGAAAATACGGTTGAAGTTAAAAGAGTGGTGAATAATGTGTATGTTTCTACTTACCTGGAAAATAATTTTTTCAACTTTTTTGACTATGAAATTCTACCTTTCCACCCTAAATAAAGATGACTCTCATTAGATGAGAAAAAGTTTTTTTTCTGTGTCTGGTCAGCTATACATTATTATGTCTTCTTCTAATAAAGTGTATCAAGAAAGGCCACGTGATTTAGGAATACAGCTCCCTGATAAAACAGCTTTTGGAGTAGGGCAACTGTAGCATAAATCCTGGTACTTAAAAATGTGTTTCAGAGAAACTTCTTCTCCAAGCAGATGTTCTTTTTGTGCATTTGCTAATGACATAAAAATGCAAAAAAAAAAAGATAAAATAAGAAGAAATAATAAGTATTTGCTAATGACATAAAAATGCAAAAAAAAAAGATAAAATAAGAAGAAATAATAAGTAAGAATAAACAGCAGTGACATTTTTTCCACCTGCTAGCAAGCAATAACTGTTCTCTGTTCATTAATTTCATCTGCTTTTGTTTAGGAGTCACATAGCTTACGTTTGAGAGAATGCAGGTGTGCTCCAGAAAGCAAAAAGCACTCAAACTTGAAGGGAGGGAGGGATTTCTTGTTCTTGGCTGGCAGTTCTTCTTGAAGGTAGGCTGTGGATGACCTCTCCTCCTTGCACCTGCACCCTGAGCACGGCTGCTGGGATGGCCAGAATGCAGACAAAGCAGTGAAGCTGGGTCTCTTGTGGCTGTCCTTCATCGGTTGCGGCTGCTGTGTTGTGAAGACCACTGTCTGTGAGTCTTAGATGGCTGGGGAAGAAGATCGTTAGGGGGAAAGGAAAAAGCAGCTTGCAAAACCTCAATCCACAAATGAATTCAGTTGAGTTCTGTACAGTTTCTCTGCTCAGAGGTTTAGCTAAATAATATAAAAAAGTGACTTCTACTTGCTATAACGCCCCATTTGAGTAGACCCATGGGCCACCTAGACCCACTTTTTTCTAAAACGCAATCAGTGCCACATAAAACTAAAGAAGTGCAGAATTCATACATGGATGATGTTGGAATGTAACAGTGTTATATGGAATATATATTTCAGTAAGTTCAGTCCTTGCTTTTCCTTAACTGTATCCTCTATGTCATCACTCCTTGCATACAACAGGTACACATACACACGTATGATCCTTGCTCCTTAGTAAAAGAATGCATTGATTAAGCCCAGGAATGTTGCTGGTCTGTGAGAATGAGTGTAATGGAAAGGTGCCTGAACAAACGACACCTTGGGGCTCTGCATGGAAATGGCCCCTGGGATGGGCCATCTCATGAGTGTTGCCTCCTAGAGTGGTTTGTGAGCATCTTGGCTGGGTCAGAGGCATGCCAGGTACCCTGGTTTGATAGTTTGACAGTGCCAGCGGTGAAGTTCCAGTGTCTGGGAATATTCCTGAGCACTGTTTCATTTACTAGTGTAAGCATAGCTCCAGAGAGTTTTCAGTCTCCCCCTCCAAGAGGAGGAAAGATCATTTTATTGCTACAACCTTAGCCTGCT
>NW_009260066.1:2321041-2414806 GCF_000687185.1 Egretta garzetta
GAACCTTCTTTGCTTTACTTCAAATCTATTACTTCTTGTCACATCCATCAGGAAACAGAGAAAATCTGATTATTTTCCTCTTCCCATTTGTCTGCTTTATATTTGAAAACTATTACCTTGTCTCCCACCAGTCTCCTGTAGACTGAACAACTTCAGTTTTTTTAATTCTTTCCTTGCAGGTCATGTTTTCTAGACCTCTACTTATTTTCATTGCTTCCTGCTTTTCCTGAACAGGCATATAAGAAAAAAACACATTCTGCCTGAGAGAGCTTAGCTAACTGTTGAGGAAAATATTGATGAAAATAATTAATGTAACATATGATTGTCTTTCCCTTTCTGTGCAAGAAATGAATGTTAGAACTGTTATTGGTAACATTACCTAAACCCTGAGTTGACTAGACAGGATATTCTCATGATATTTGATCTCTCCCCTCTTAGTGGAGCTGCAGTAGGGATGCTTCTGAGCTCTGGAGCTTGTACAGTTCATATTATAAATACAATGGGACCCAAGTTCTGAGGCTTATTTTTACCCTAGCTTTTAATCTTGATGGTATATAACAAATTAATTTTATATAGAAGTATTTTATGTACTTAATGTTTTAATTGTTTTAGGTATAGTGTCAGGTTTCCTCACACTGGTCCAAGAAGACTTGCACAGGGAATGCTCATAAGTTGTCATCTCAGCCAGACCACATCAAGCCCAGAGTCAATGGGGGAGTGAGCCCGGCCCCATGATTTGACATGTGTGAAGTAGACCTGAAGGGTTGTGGAAACAACACCTAGCTCTGGGACCTTCCTGAGTTTTCTCATCCTGCATGCCAGGTGGGAAAAATGAATACTATGCTGAGTTCCCAGCGCAGGGGCAGGAACTGTGAATTAAGGTGGAGACAAGCTGACTGGGTCCTTTTGGAAAACACCACAGCGGTAACAGGATTACATTTTCCGTCTTTGCTTACTTAACCTCTTGTGTCCCTGCTTTCGCTGTATCTGAGCTTTTTCCCCCCTGGCTACCTTCCTCCTGAATAACTGGAGAAAGAGACATCTCAAATACTTCCATTCCTTCATGACAAAGAGCAGGAACACCCATAACATCCCCCCATCACAGTTGCTGGGAATGATCCACTAATACTTACAACCTGGAAGACTAAAATTTCTTTCACAGAAGCCAGTCTACTACTTGAAATGTTTCTGTGGCAGTTGTGAGCTACCTAGCAATATCCAGGGTATCTAGACAATTCCTAGTTTACACAAGGAGATGTTTGCACAGGACAAGTTGTTAAAAACAAGCATTTTCCAAAGCAGTAATAGAACTTCAGTAAAAAAGAATATTTGAGAATAATATCTTAAGGGGTTTTTTTTCTTGTTTTTTTTTTTTTTCTCTTTTTTTGGAGACAACTAGATAGAGAAAGAACAAATGTTTTTCATGTAGTAACTCATGATTTTCAAAAAGGATAAAAGTGAAGTGTCTTCTTGAAAAAACACCAAGTATGAAGACCATTGCAATAATCTGCAGAAGCTGATACCGGTCCACACAGAACTTTATTCATATTTTTATACTTTGAAAGAAAACAAATGTAGCCCGATAATGCTGAATATCAGGATGCCTATTTAAAGCGAGTCTTATTTAAACCACTTACACTTGTCTTCTCATCTTTCTGTATAGCAGCAATTCTTGTACCCTAAACCCAGAGGCTCTTATTTCCTCTGACTGTCATACTGTTGAGAACAAGGGGAAACAGTCTATTTCTATTGCCTTTTGCATTTTAAGTTGTTTTGGTGACAGAGTCCATGTCTAGCAGCCAGAGTCCTTGATTCCAAGTGCAGAAAATGTTATTTGAGCCCAAAGGGTGGCTGTGGAGTTCCAACATGAGCTTAAGAAAACAAAACACTAAAACCCATTATTAGACATTTCAGTCTCAGGAATCTGGGAAGACAAATCTGTTCCATAACTGCTACATGTTCCAGGGATGCAGCAGAGCCATGAGCATAAACCTGGAGGAGTGTTAAAAAAAAAAACCACAAAACCCTCAGTGTCTTAGTAGCAGCCGAAACAGTGCAAAGTTGGGGACAGGACGCATTCCTGGAAGACCCTCTTTCTGCTTGTTGTACAATTCACATTTCAGAAGGTCTGGCACTGGTCTGGGTTTCTGATGTGATTTTTAAAATTTAAAATGCCACTTTTCTCTTTCATTTCTATTTCTAGAGGCTTTAGAAAGGCAAAGGTCCTCATTTCACCTGTTACTTCTTACTGGGAAAATGTCTTTATAATACTTCAAGGAGTTGAGTAAGGATATCTATGCCAGGGTGAAGATTTGCTAAAACTGAGGGATAAAGACAGCTTTCATCTCTTCCTATATGCATCATTCCCTCCACAGCTGTAGATTTTCTGTCATTGATTTCGCTCTACCTGGTTGTCAACAGCAGCTCAAGCCTGTTTGGAGATCTGAATTCAAATTCTTGAACTTCATGAGCAAATGTCACCCACCGCACCTGTACAGCATGATCCCTGCAGTTTTGGAGGATGATCTGCAAAGCAGGCAGCTGGTCCAGCATGCTTTATACTGCAACCCAAGAATGGAAACTGTTCAGAGATGAAGTGCTTAGAGCAGCCCTGAGGAAACCTTTACAAGACAATGCAATGGAAGGGAAGTGCTTTAGCTACAGCGGGATTTACTTTTTGCCAGAAAGAATATCAAGATTTAAGGAAATAATACAAATGCCATGCCCCTTTGGGCTGAATCTGGTTCTTAAAGGATGTTGTATGGATTACAACTCTGTGTGTAGTCTATAGTGCAGTCAGTGCAAGCTCTGCTAGTCCTTACCTTGCACGGTACTCTGGCTGAGCCAGAGTATTTTAAGGTCTAAGTGTCCATCGTGGGGTATATTTCAGAAAACACTACAGTATATGCTTCTTTCTTCAAAATTGCTAGAGTGAAGTACCAGGTCTTGGGGCTGAGATTGGGATGAGCTCAGGACTAAGGATGAAGAAGTGACCTTGCTCTCCTGTTGTCCCACCATTGCTGCTCAGTGAGGAAGGGCTCCTGGCATTGCCTAGACTGCCCTCCCCCCAGTATATCCGGGATACCTGCAGTTTAGGGTAATGGATGTTACAGCAGCCAGGCATGTACAAATGTCTTGGCTCTTCTGTGAAACTTGTTTTCTGATGCTCACAGGGAAGGAGTGACACAGATTAAAAAATCAATGTGTTATCTCCATAGCACCCCACAATTCACCTGCTTCAATCATGCTGGCTGTGCAGGCAATGCACCTAAGCCCTTTCATATAGTAACAACAGGGCAGTACTCTGTAATCTTTTTATGACTTGCTAAGTAATGAGGAATAAAATTTACTCTGTAAATGACTCGATCTAATTAATGTGTTGGGGTAACTTCCCAATTAAGCAGTTCACTAAAACAAATAAACCTCAGGTCACTCAACTGTATGCAGAAGAAAATGTTTTAAACAGATTTCTGAGAAGTTATATTTGGGATTTGCCTATAGGGCAAAAATATATTCAATATTTCCCTATAGAGCTCTTATACAGTTGGCTTTACATCTGTGTGTAGAAAATGTAGAACTGTGACAGCTGTCCACCTTCTTCTCAATAGTGTGGTTGCTTAATTTCATGGGGGTTAATCTAAAAATAGAAGCATGTGTAGAAAAGAAGTAATGTAAAAAAAATTCTAGGAGTGTCTAAGCTTATTGCAAAAGACACATATAACCTTGGCCTCTAGTGTGGAATTGAGACCTTGAATACCAGTGCAAAGGTGGTGAGCTGCACATATTTTAAAGCTGCTCTACATAGTAGCATCAGTAGTGATACTCTCATCAGAACTGACTATCTGGCCCAACACCTTGCCATCTCCTTGCCTTTTGCTGGTTATACAGAGACCAAAGCTATTGTTAAGCCATTACGAACAGTTTAACCTCAAGGACATGGAGCTCGGTGCAAAAATTGTCTAAGAAAGTGGCTGGGGCTGGGGGGAGACCTTGAATACCAGTGCAAAGGTGGTGAGCTGCACATATTTTAAAGCTGCTCTACATAGTAGCATCAGTAGTGATACTCTCATCAGAACTGACTATCTGGCCCAACACCTTGCCATCTCCTTGCCTTTTGCTGGTTATACAGAGACCAAAGCTATTGTTAAGCCATTACGAACAGTTTAACCTCAAGGACATGGAGCTCGGTGCAAAAATTGTCTAAGAAAGTGGCTGGGACTGGGGGTGGGGAGCCTTGGCTCGGGCCCATTGCATCTTCCTGATGGCAGAAGTTTCCTGCCTGCCACACTCTTCATCTGTTGCACTTCATGATTTTGATACTGGACCTCAGTAATGCTGCTCTGGTTGTGTTTTCCTGAGGCAGCTTGATTGCTTTAGTACAATATTTCTTGGAATCAGCAACACTCCTAGCTGTCTAATTCCGGTCAGAAAACTCCCTGTAAAGCACATGCAAAATGAAGTAAATACTTGTGCTGTTTTTACAAAACTTACTTATGCAAAGTTTTTCTTTCTACTTCATTGTCTAATTCTTTATTAATCTTTGTTTCAATGTTCACAGATGAGAGGCAGACTGGGTTGCTAGATTTGCTCTAAGCTGTCTTAAAAAAGACTTTGAGTGAATGTGTCCCACAGGGTGTGATAAAATAAAATTCAGTACACTTTAGGCCAATATAAACTCTGCAAAATTGAAACCTTTCATACTGTTGGAATCATCACCAGAGAAGCTTTCCAAAAGCACCAGGAAATAGTTTTACGTATGTCTGATTAACCCTGTCCGAGCAGCAAAACCATTAGCAGCTGATTAGATAAAATGCTGGTCTACACTTGCGGCTTACCTTTCTTATTTTTTAAACTGGTTTTATAGCAGTATTACAATGAACTGAAATTCATCCCTGTAAGCATCAGTGTTTCTGACCGAATCGCAGGACCCAAGCTTTTTAGATCCAGCTTCTCTGTGAATAAGAACACGTCTTGCTGTGTTTGCAATTACCCCGTATTTGCAGCTATGGCTTTTGTTTGCCTCCAGAGTATCTCTGCGCCTGAGCTAGTGAGCAGGGTGTGCGGGAATGGAATATTGGCTTCTCCTGGGGAAGTGAGCTGCTGTGAAGTTTCAGTCTGGGTCCAGATCAGTGCTTTTCCAATACATGGTGCGACAGTTTGGGGATACTCGCTTGGGCTTGCATTCCAGTTCCTATGTTCATTACTAAACATTTCTTCGAAACATAAAACATGGTTGCATTAGTCTTCAGTGAAAGTGATGCATATTGTTATGAAATCAAGAGTGCTGGACTTTCTCCCCCCAGTATCTCAAGTGCTGTGAAATCAATTGTAATTCAGTGAAATGAGAACACATTTTACTCATTATGTTTAAAATAATGATTCATATTCTTTCCTGTGGTTATATTAGTGAAGTAGACTATTGTTACACCAGAGATGAATTTGGCCTATTCTTCACACATCTGCCAAAATTTTCATTTATTTGGCCTCTCCTTTTATCAGAGGAGTTGGATTTTTTTCTTTTTTGAAGAGTTAACTGTCTGGCATGCATTGCAGCTCCTTACAGCCAGTTGTTGTTACAGCTTAAATTACTCAGGAGAAAAAAATTAAATAGAAATGACACAAAATGGGATCATGACTGAACACTATTGATGATTTCTGCCCAAAAGGACAAACTCTATCGTCTCTGTACTATACATTCTCATGTTTTAGGAGCAACATTGCTTCTCCCATATTAATTTCAGCACACACTCTGGAGTTTTTTTGCTGCAGTTCAGTAGTCTCAGATTATTTCTTATTGGACAAGCTGTAATTTTAGATAGGTTGTGGGTTTGGTTTTTTTTAAATGCTAGAAAAATGTTATTCTGTTGTGGTTGAAATTAAAATTATTGTTCCAACCCCTTCATAGGGAAATAAGATCATAAGTGCCTTCTTTGAGTGGAGATGTGAATAGATATCAGAAGCTAATGTTACTGTATTTTGATTTTTCTTTTTGAGTACTTCTCCTTTGGAATCATTTTGGCTAGTGAGCTGAAGCATCCTGATTTCTTTGTGGCTGAGAGTGTGTGAGTGGAGGTTTTAATTTGGCAATTATATCCCTTTCCTAAGGGGCCCTTGCTGAGTTTTGAAATTTTCTCTCACTTGGTAATTTAGTGACTGCACTGACAACACTGTCAGTTTATAAGCCTAAAGCACAAGACATCAATGAGAAGAATGAGCTATTTTAGCTTGAAAATTGTGAATTTTCTCTCCTCCCATGCAATTGGTGTTGCAGTATTTGGTTCTGATTAAAATGTAGCCTGAGGTTTGATATCTGCATGTAGCAATACTCTGTATCTGGCATACTACATAATCTACTGAGCTTGCAAACTCATAGGTTTAATATAGCAGGCTTTGAAATCAAGTTGATTTTTTTTTTTAATAAGCAAAGTCTTCAGTGTGAGGGAGTATCAACAAAAGCTTGTAGCAGTTGCTGCCTGAAAGAACTACATGCTTGCTATCAGACTCTTGGTATGTGAATGTCTATAATGACACCATATAAAAGTAAGCGAGATCTGAGGGAGAAAAGTAATGAGCTTTAGAAGTTCTGTAACAAAGCTCCAGCCACATCCTTCTTGTCCTGTAAGTAACAATCAAACCGTTATTCTCCAGGGCATTACAACTCTGACTGCACTTTTTCCCCTCTTTTTGGCTTGGCAATTTATGAATACATTGAAAATGTTTACTGAAAAGGTCCCTTCTGTTGCTGGCAGTTGGTTGCCAAGTCTTGTTTTTACTGCTCTTGCCAAATGATCCCTCTGCTTTGCAGAACATCACCTGGGCTAAAGGGAAGGAAAATGCTAGGAAATTTGGAAAAGGAGTTTTTGAGCTGTTGTCAAGGATAACAAAACATTGACTAACACTACTGCAAACAAGTTGTTTGTAAAATTTACAAGGAAGAAGTATGCAATCTCAACAAAATTATGAACTGACATTATTGAAGGATTAGGTTAAGATTGTATTTGATGCAAACACAGTGTGAGATGAGACACAATTGAACAAACCATAGCATGTTCCTAACTGTTACGAAAAAGAGGACAGCTGTGCCTTTACCGGTAAATAAGGTTGGTCAAGGCCTGTTCTCTGACTCTGAGGACAGGTTGCACGGCTTGATGTGCGCCCACGTGGTGGACATCTGTGCTGTGGCAGTAGCCAAAGGTTAGTTTGCTGGGGAAGAGGTAATTTTTTCCTACTGTTGCTGCTATTTGTATCAAATCTTGGGATTCTGTGTTCTAGTACAATACTGCTGGGACTTCATCACCCTCAGCTCAGGAAGGATACCTGAGTGGCTGCATCCTAAAAAATAGGTGGGTAGTGTAGCCCTGACAGCCTGCCTTTCTGTGTTCTCTTTCCTCCAAGCCCATACCTGCCTTCTTTCCTCTCCCTGCTTTTGCCTTCTGCTGGGAAGAGTTTTCTCTAATCAGCCCAGGTTTGCACCACTGCTAAGGTTTCCTAGCAGAAGACTCTAAGAGCAGCACTTTGAGGAGCACAACAGCCATATAATTTTGCCAGCTCTTGCAATGGGTGATGGATGACTTTCTCCTGTTGTTTCCAAGAAGTGTGCTTGAAAAAAAGACAGCACTAGCATCAGATACTTTATTTTCTTTTTAATGCTCTTTCCCAACAAGAGCAGCACTGACAAAGATTTTAGCCTTCAGCTGCAAAAAGCATTGAACATACTCATTTATCTCTATGATGAAAAGGAGCAGGAACCAAGTGAATCATTAAGATGAAAGCCATAATAGTGCTTTACGTCTCACCTGCTATAGCTGAGTAGTTTCATTTGAGTAAGATACCAGACTTCCTCTTTCAAGGTGATTACTGCAAAGGTAGGCAATCTAAGTCTCTGCACTGCACCCCCTGAATGACATTTAATGTACAAAGCCAAAGGGTTATTTGACCTTTCTGGGTGTTTTAATTTCCATCGCATTTCACAGCTGAGCTCCCAGGATGAAGAAGGAGTTCTCTCTCTGTGTGTGGTGTAGGAAATGCTGATGTAGGAAAGCTTTCATGAGTAAGTCTAGCTCGACTATTGGACGTAGTCTTGGCGTGGTGGTGTGGAGCTCAGTACAATACACATTTTGCAAAATATTTTTATTAAGTTTGTTAGTCTAGCTTCCCCCACCTCCCCAAATAACCCTCTCAACTTTTCATTTTGTAGTGATTCCTGTTCGCAGTTCTAACACATACCCAGTCCAAGCTGTTGCATACTGTAATCTGCTAAATTTTCTGGCAAAGCTTGGCACTGTTCTTACATTTTACCCTTTTTTTTTCTTTTCTTTTTCTTTTTTTTTCTTGCATTGACAGCATCAATGCTGTCTCCAAAACGTAGAAAGAAACAGCGCAAATTGTGAGGGTCAAATTTTGCTTTGGATGGGAACACACTGTTCCCGATGAAGTCTATTGAAGTCAAGGTAAAAGTCTGATGACAGAATTTCTTTCCTAAGCAGAAAGAGGTCACATAGCAAACACACTTGATACGACCCTGTGGAAGAAATTTGATGTGATATAGACCATAGCCAGAGGGCACAAAATCTTACTTTGTTGTATGGAGTATGATAATGTTTTCTTGTGTTTCCATTGGTAATTCCCAATATTAAAAGGAGCTAACACATAAACCCCTAAGACGGTAGATGTTATATATAGAGCTCTACATTTCTCTCCGCACAGCTAAAAGCCCTGAAGTTAGCATAACTTACTTAAATGGTGACAATTTTGTGATTTTTCAGCATTTATGTGTTACTGGATTTACTAGACCAACTGTACCTCTCACTTTAAAGTGTTGTAAATCTGTAGTAATTGCGCTGAGTTTGGAAGACTGCCAGAGGCATTTACAAGTCAAATAGAGGACTTGGCCCCGATTAGCTGTTCACTGCTATGCAATCTTCATTATGCACAAGACATCAAAAGCAATGTCTTGTCAGTTTTGAAGCACATTGAAAACAGGAATAATTTTTCTGGAGACAAAAGAAATAGCCCAGGCCATAATATCAGTTTTATTAAGTCTGCTGCTGAAAATTTAGGCAGACCATGTTGGAGTCACTGTAACAGAGTGGGGCACCTGTGCAGCTGTGGGAAGGGCTTTAGTGAAGGCATGGAAACTTCTGACAACATTCTGGAGATGACAAAAAGTAAATTTATAGGTGCAGATAATGTCGGGGAAAACTGGAGGTAAAATCACCCCAGGAACAAAGACAACTGAAAATTTCTTCACCTGGATTCAATTTTCATCATCTTGGGAAAAAGAGTGATCTATTTAAAAGACAAAGAGCAAATAGAGATACTAAGAAAGCAGGAATATTTATTCTTAAAATCCTGTGATTTAGACTTCAGGAATTATCAGAAGCTGGAGAGAATCTGGAGCAGTTGAGGTGAAATGGAGAGAAAAGAAAATACATTTAGGCTGATGTTCTGTATGCTAGATTGTAGAAGGCTGCAAGCCCCTGAAGTAACTCCACTTCACTGTAGAAATAAAGAATCTTTAAAAATTATTTTAAATTCTTAATTATGTTTTCTGTATACTGCCAAGTTGAGGTTGTTATGTGTTTTTTGGGGTGTAATCAGTATTTTTACTCTGAAAGTGAATTGAGGAGAGATCATTCTTAGTAAATCCCTTCATCTGTAGGAGTACTTAAAATCAAATAGCACTACCAAGGCTACTGAGATAGACCTGTGTATTTAAAGGCAGTTTTTTTACCTGCATTACCCTGGCACATTTGGTTACAGGCATTGCACTCTGAGTGTCTTTCTCCAGTAATACTGAGAAGAGTCCATGAATGGACGTGGTCAATACCTATCCTCACAAGCCTCTTTTTCTCTAAAAGTTTCAGACTGAAATGTTCACAGGTTTTCTTTCTCCTCTACTTCTATCCACAACATCATCTTTGGAACGAGCTAGGACCTCAAACAGCTGACTGAGAACAGCCTCTTCCTTCCCTGACAGACTTGTGCAAGCCTTTGCAAGTTACTTGCACTTTATTTTTCCCCTATGCTATAACGCAAGTTTAGATTACCTTAAATAGTATATATTTTTATAGTTAGTGTTTTAGACTTCGCAATCCTTTTATTATTGAACAAGTATAATGCAAAAATGTCCTTAGAAAATGCATGGAGCACAAGAAAAAATGCATTTATTCTTTGCTGAAGAGCAACCTTTCCTTCCATTATCACAATGAGCTTTCTGCCCTTGCACTGGCATGTCTAATAGCTCTTTTCCTAGGGCCTCCATTACCTGGTAACCCAAATCATTCACAACACTGTGCATTTGCTAAGTCTGCATTGCATTTATGGTTCACTTTGAAGCGTGTCAAATACCGTTTCACTGCATGAAAGCTAAAGCTTTTTCATTTTTCTGTTAGTGCTGCTTTCTTCTTTGCTAGGAAGTGTGTTTACTTAAGACTAAATTATTGCATTTGGAAATGGAGGTTAGTGAAGAGCACTGGATTTGCTATCTAAGCTTATGTTCAAAGGTTCTTGTGACTCAGTTTCTTGTCTCTGGCCCCAGTTTAGATAAGCAATTCTAATACCCCAAACCTCATGCCCTTAAAGCCACAGGTGACGTTGAGCATATGTCGTGTAAAGTACGTTCTTAAAAAAGGAACTTAGAAAATGATGGATAGCATATGCTTCAAAGGAAGGTTAACAGCTCCCTGTTCCTAACAAAAAGGTTAAAGCCCCCCTGCCCTGCTCTCTGCAAACAAACTTGCAGGTAGTTTTGCAATAGCTTGTGCAGAAGAAGAATTCCCTTTTCACTGCAAACAGAAAATGGGCAGAATATGCCTAGTGCCTGAGGCTTTATATCACTATTATTCAACAGAAAATGTCTCACCCATGTAAGTGAGTTTGATTTTTATCACCCATCCCTTTCAAATATTTTAAATTGTAGGGATATCTCATATTGATTAATTTCATGATAAGCTGTTTAAATGTATTTCTTATGATACAAAATTGGTTGTTATTGTCCAGATTCCCCTAAACTGCTGGCTCTTTGGAATAAGATGTGCAGTGTGCAAAATGTAAAATTGTGACTAATATTTGTCACCTGCATTTCAGAACATAAATCCTTTCACTTCTCAGAATGCTCTGGCACCTTGCAGTCCAAAATCAACAGGCTACTTGGCCCTTCAATGTGTAATTCGAAAGCCAGTGCTTTAAGTTTGCTAAAATCTGGGCAGCTGCAGTGAGTCACAAGAATTAATAGTACTTAGAATTTGTTAAATAGTCATTAAAAGTTAATCGATATGAACATTAATATTTTCTTTGAGTTATTCAATACGTAGACATGAATTCATGTCAATATCAACTAAGAAGTAAATGCAACACTGAATCCTATTTATTGTTTCAATAATGGACAAATCTTCTGGTATGGTATGTATGTCCCTCTGGTAGGGACCACAGGCTTTGACTAGAGAGAGAGGGTTAAAAGAAAAATTATTTACTTTCTTTGGGTTTACCCTGAGCCATCCCATATGTCTGTTAAGTACAGTGGCAGTAGGATCAGGTGCATTCTCTTTTAAACCAACCTTCAGCATTGCTGAAGTGCCAGGTGGGCAATGCTTTTTCTCCTTTAATGAAAGGAAAGAAGAGGTAGAATTTGCTGTGGAAGCAGATAATAACTTTAGCTCAAAAGAACATGGGAAAGCATTTGAAAATCTTCAAGAACTTAGTACGACATTTTCAAAGTAGTTTTCACCTGTTACAGAGGTGTCAAGAGGCTTTCATCTGTCTTTTTTTTTTGAAGGACAACCTCTTATTGTTTACTTTCAGAATGGGCATCTTTATTGCCTTGTGTTATGTTTAAAAGCAGAAGTAAAGAGAATATAGAAATGGTTGAAAATCCTGGAAAACAAACCAGTGAAAATTTTCAAGCTGACCTTAAAATGAAATTTTGCTCTTCCACATCAAAAAAACCAACAACCCAATAATTTGTCCACCTCTACATGTAAGCTGAAGCTTTTAGTTGCCTGCACTTTTATTTCTTTTGAAGTGAGCCTGATGATTACAAAACCCAGTGAACTCAGGAAGTCACAACTGGGTTTTTAGTTTATATGATTGATTTAAACCACCACAATAATGGTCACTGATGAAAACTTTTACACAGCAAATAACACGTCTTTCCAGATTATGAATAAAAGAGACTGTGGTAGGTAACCACAGAGTAATTCTGTCCTAATGGAACAAATGGATTCAGAAATGAAAGAAAAGACAACCAAAAAACCTGATTACAAGACAACTTATATTTTCATTTGGTTTCATTTTAGTGAGAGCAATTTACTTCTAATATGACCTTTTCAGTGATGAATGCTACTTCCTACGCTTTCCTTTCCATGTCACAGTGTCCATCTGCATTGTGTTAGAAAGAACACCATATAGTTTTGGCAGTATGCTTAGAGAAATTTTCAACTAAAAGTGGAGAATTCAACAACACATCATAAACAAAGATAATCCTTTTCCCTGCACATGTTCTCTCTCCAGTATAAAAGTGATATTTTCTTTACCTTTGTTTTTATGGATGGGAAAAAAAGATTTTGAATTAAAATGGGATGTGCTACTTCAATAAAACCATCCTTTTCTTCAAAAATATTCAAAAATTCTTCAAAAAATTTGTGTTTCAGACAGGTTTGTGAAGATTAATTCATTCATGTCTACACAGCACTTTAAGATTCTGAGGAAGTGGAATGATAGAAATACAGAAAAAAACCCAAAGAATGTGCGGGTTTTATGCCAAGGGAAAAAAGAACTTCAGAGGTGACTTAAAAAAAGAGCCTTTTTGTTTAATAGAGAAGTATTTACTGACACTGAATCAATTATTCTAATTACTTTGCCAGTCAGTCTCTGGAATAGATTGGTGGGATAGGATAACCCAAGGTTCAGTTTTCACTATCAAAGTGTAGATCAAAGTATAAATTACAGTTTAGGAAACTGCTTGGGCTGAGATATTTATCTCTAAAGTTGATAATCTTGGTGAGGATACTTTAAAGTTTTTACTGGCTTTCCAATGTGGGAAAAAGAAATGAAGAGAGACAGACCTTAACGGAAGTGGAAACTACAGGACCTGACTGACTGTCAGTGCATCACAGGCCAAAAACTGTTGACAGCTGGCACTCCTTCCTGAAAATCTGAGGATTGTGAAAGTCTGGATAATCTTAATTTTCATATCGGCTTTCTTGTCCCAACACTATCAGCTTAGCAAATGAAATGCTGGACCATTTCTGGAGAAACTATTCTAGGGATAAACCTGACCTGACTGGGCGCCATGGGGGTTGGTCATCTGGGACAGAGCAATGTTCATGGGAGGTCACCTGCTCAGTTTACAGACATCCAGGTGAGGTGTGTCATGTGCCCAGTTTCATCATCAAAAGGTTTTTAGGCTCATTAAAAAGTCAAGGGCAGGCTGGTGGACCTCACGCATATCTAGAGGCAGGTTCCCATGAAAGGTCTCAGCATCGCCTGACCCTGCATACTCTCCTTTGGGTTTGAATGTAACAGTATTAATAGTTTTCCCTTCATGACTCTGTGTGAGACCTAATGTTTTTTGAGTGCCATATTCTGGAATGAGTTCAGGAAAACCTGAGCAGAACAGGACTTGTCCTGCTCAGCTGAACAGGGTCTTTAAATAAGCTCCTCCTAGGACCCAATGTCATAATTTTGGTGGAAGCAGCTACAGTCAGTGCTTATGCTATGTTCTCGATCCTTTCCCCTGAGGCAGGTTGGACTCACTACCTATTAAGCATTATTAGGATTATTTCTTTGTTAAGTTATTAGAGAATTGCAAATACTTTTTCCTTTTTCTCATGTTTGAAAGGCCAGTATACACGACAGTGTCAAGGACATGTCTGCTACATGGCAGTGCATGTGGGATGTAGTTTAAAGCTCAGCAAAAGACTGCAGAACATCCCATTGTAGTGGAGAAAAAAATAATTTTTTGAGGCTAGAAAGTAACACAGTAATAGAAATGGTATACTACAGTAATAGCTCTGCAAATATACTCTTAAAAAAAAAAGGAAACAGGTAACATTTTGTGTGTACCAAAACAAATTATATTAATGTTGTTTAAGACTTCTGTCCTCTTGCCTGGAACTGTAACGATCTTAAGAGAATCTGAGAACATCTATATATTATTTAATAAACTTCCCTGCTTCCTCTTTTCTACTGATTTAATACTATTACATAAATCCATTCCAGGACCTTTACTCCTGATTTATACTGGGCTAAGCAAGAAATAAGGAAGTCAAGATCTTGGTGGAAGATATGAAATGTAAATTGCTGCCAGTTTTCTGCTGAGATAAGCCTGAAAGGTCTGGAGGTTATCAAAGGAATGGCTTGAGGGTGTAGAAGACAAGGCTGGACAAGTCAGGCTTGACCTGGAGCTTACCTGGACTTGCTGACCTGAGAGACCCACTGGCAACAGTTTGGGAAAGGCTTGGGGGAAGGCAGTCAGACGGGGCAGAGGTAATGGCTTCTGAACTGCTGCCTCTCAGGTTGGGGAATGGGAGGGCTGCTCTCCCTCTCCTAGCACTTGTGCAACACTTTTTTCCTCCCACTGCTGCTACCCCAATAGTCCAGAAGAAGGCTCATTGCCTTGGCTGTTAAACATAAACAAAGAAATACGAATCTTTAGAAGTTAGGAGTAACAGCATTTCCAACCAGTGTCTTTTTTTTTTTTTTTAAAATACAATTAAGTCTTTCAGGTCTATTCCCTCTTTTGGGATGGGCAAAGCTGTTGCTGTGAGAAGCTGCTTTCTGCAGATTGGCAGGCTTTATAGAGAGAATTAGCACATGCAGCATGTAAGGACTCTTTCTGCCAGATGCCTGCAGCCTCATCAGACCTGCCTTTACCTGAAGATGCTTTTCACTACATGCATTTTTCTAGGTTATCATTTAAAAAAAAATCTGATGGCAATCTGCTACTCTAATTCTGTAGTGATGCTGTATTAAAATGATTTTCTTCATTGAAAAGTTATCTCTTGATTATAATTATCTAATTGCTGCCAATCGTGAAAGTGAGCGAAAAATGATAACCTATCTTAAAATACATAAAGCATCTATTACAAGTTTTACCATCAGTTTATTCATCTGGAGCTTGCTTTTTTTTGATCTCTTTCTGAAGGTTCAGAAGAAG
This sequence comes from Egretta garzetta, assembly GCF_000687185.1. NCBI lineage: Eukaryota > Metazoa > Chordata > Aves > Pelecaniformes > Ardeidae > Egretta > Egretta garzetta. The sequence goes on from NW_009260066.1 coordinate 2,336,199, forward strand.
AACAAGTATTTTATTCTCCTCAGGCAGACATACCTGTTTCAAAATTCAATTTCAACATTTGTATAGTTTGTGCACCAGTAACAGGAATGACATGTCTGTGCTTTGCAGTGCAACCCCTTTGACATCTTGCAATCCCAATTCTGTAATGATGTATCTGTTACGAGGATGAAAAGCAGAAGTGTGCTACAGGGAGTGAGAAAGATCTGCTGACCTGGAACCAGTCATGAGAACTGGTTTAGACTGAGAACTTCATAAGCCAAGAGCACTACTTAACAAAGCATAAATTAAAAATTGGGAGAGACCAATTTATTAAATGCGTAAAGCATCTACAGTTCCTACTTTAACAAGCACTTTAACACCCATAAAAATGAGGCATGTCTCAAAGCAAGATCTAATGGTTTTTGAAGATTCATAAACTTCAGTAACAATGCACCTCTGAGCACCTGATGAACTTAAGCTGTGCAAGTATAGTACAAGGAATTCCATTAAAAATTCAGTGCCCATGTAGGTGGCAAAATAGAACTACTTTTTTACAGCTCCTAATTTGGATGCATGAATTGCCATTTTCTTGATTATGATTTCAGTTCATTTTTACTAACAATTTGCAATTTATGGGAAGACAGAAACTTAAATTTATCATGATCCGGTGGGCAGAGTTTGAACCCATGAGTTATAGGGCAAATATTTTATTCTGGACTGCATCATCCTGGGGCCATAATCTTGGGGCTTGCAGAGAGGTAAAACCTTGGTTTGCTATTAGCAATGGTATTGTTTTAGCTGGCTCTAATCTAAGTTCTTAGGTAGAAAGACATGTTTCCTCTCTAGTAGCATGTAAATGTGACAATGATCTTCAAAGACTGCTATATCACTCTAATCGGAGCTTCTGGCAGTCTATATTGTTATGCTAGCTTCCAGGTGAATCTCATATAATCATTCTAAAAATAGTTGGTACAACCATTTGAGCTGTGCTCTGCTTTGCAGTCCTGTGAAATCAGCATGATCTGTTTTCTTCTCATCTCTTTTGCTGATGTGAAATAGTTACACTGATGCTATTTGAATTAAAATGGTATAACATTGGTCACATTAAAAAAAAAAATCAGGATTTGCATATTATCAGTACCATTTAGCACTCTCTGCTGCAAGTAAGTACAGCTTGAAAGGGCAGTGTATGATCTATTATCTAAATCTAAGATATTTAAGCAGTTGGCCCTGCAGCAATACCTCTGGACAGCTTTCTTTACAGGAAGTAATTGTAAAAATTCCTGTTGTACTTGGGGGGGAAATGAGTTTTCCATTCTTTTTATATAGCTATATATGCACAAGTTGCATGTGTGTAAATACACATTCAACACACACACACACATTTTATCTACAGATGGACAAGAAGTCCATGATATTTTTTTGAGCAAAGCCAGCAGTAGTCTACCTTTCTGAAAGGACATTACATACCTGAAGGAGACAGGTCTTCTTTGATTTACAAGGAAAGGATTATTCCTGATAGACCTACAGGAGTGGGACAATAAATATTTTTCTTCAGTCAGCCATTCCCATCTATCTGCTTATTTTGTTTACAACACAGCCACTGAAATAATAATGGGAGCACCTGGACTGAAAAATTAACAGGTTTTTAAAAAAACATAATTCACTCTTTATTAACTGATATGCAGTTTGCTTTGTTCGGTGTATAAGCTTTATATCACAGCAGTGCAAACAAGTCAGTGTGGGTATGAATCTCCTTTCTCCTGCAGTCATTGGGCTCAACTTTGCTTTGTCAGACTCCAGAAAAGAAAATTACATTGTTTCTCCTTTGTTCATGATTTCTCTCTAGGATGACCAAAGTCCTGCAAAAATTCTAGGTGTTAATCTGGAGCAACTTTGTGGATCATGGTGCCTCACAGCATTTTTTGTCTCCAAATATGTAGTGCCTCCTTGCAGAGTGGTACCTAAACTGTGTGCCTCTCCCATCTCAGCCTTAGTCTGCTGCTCATCCAGAAATAAAATCGTAAGTGACAAGCCCAGGTCTTCCAGTACCAGAGGACGTGTGCCACTTTTGACTACTGATTGCAAGTGTTTTCACTGAGCAGGGAGATGCTGATTGCCTCTCATTGTTGGGAGTTGCCCAGTTCTTAGGACAGGGAGAGGGAGCAGTGAAGCTGCTGCTGGATGAGAAACTGCAGGAGAAAAAGACCAGTAAAGAAAAACAGAGGAAGGGTTTGGAAAAACCATTCTCATCTGCATTTATAACCAAATAATGGTTGGTGATGTTGGTTGCTTGTCGTTGCTGGGCATTCCTCTGGATGTTCAAAGTAAACCCTAACTAGACTTTATAGTCCATCTAAAATTAATTAGACTGTAACATAATTTGCAGTTGCAATGTATGTATAAATGTTGTTTGTGAGCAGCCGATTCCTTCAGAAGGAACATGTTGAGTATGCCAGAATCAGTCCAACTGCTGTGATCCAGCCCAGCTGGGGGTCACATTTTCTGGCTGCACGAACCCATTAAAACTGGAATGCCTTGGAAGGGAGGAAGGTGAGCCTTCCCTCTGCCCAGCTGCACAAGGGATAACAACTTCACAGGGATGTGGCGAGAGTTAAATCATCACATTTCAAAAATGTTTCAAAATTTTTTGACGAGAGTTGCTGTAGGAGTGAAAATGAAGTCAGTGTCACGCTAACGCTGTCCAAGTCCAACAGCTCAGAAAGAGCCGGAGATGAAAAGAGTCTTTGGAGCCGGTCATTGTAAGTGTGTGTTGGACCCGGGAGATCCTGTGCCTGGTGCTTAACATTAATGTGTTTACTTTATGGTAGTTTATATCTTGGGTACCAATGATAAGTTAGCAAAGAGGAAAAGCAATGTGCGTGTACCTTCTCTAATACGTACACACATAATTAATCATTTTATGCAAACTGAGGAAATCGCACAGAGAAGGTGCAGTTACAGAAACAGGAAATGGGCCATTTTAAGAGGTCTTTGTTGTGCTTTTTCAGCATGTGGGGGGTGACTTTGAATGGGAAAGGCTTATTATATTAATAACTCAGGAAACAGTAAATAAATAAAACGTGAGACAGTTAATCTAAATTTAAGTGCGAGGGCTTGGGTCCAACTTTGGAGGATAACACAGGAAACTCCAAAACATGTAGTGCTTTTTGCAGAGAAAGTTTATCTCGGCGTTGCTGTTTGGCAGTGAAGGATGGGGGGCCCCAGGGCTGATGGTTTATGCAGCCACAGCAGAGCCGATGGCTCAGATTGGCAGCTGAGGTTGGTCTCCGCCACTCCACTTGCCAAAGCTCGCAGCAGGAGCTGTGCAAGCTGAGGAGGTGGCACAAAAGTCTACGGGTTTTGTAAGTTTCCAAGCTGATTGTCACTTATGGGTTATTTCACCTTCCAGAGGGGAAGACCAAAGGGAAAAGAAATCTGCTTGAGTGATGTGGTCTCTGCTTCTTCTGGATGTGGCTTGGACCTTACTATGTTGCACACTATTGCGGAGAGGTTCATGCAATTAGCCAGTGATAATGTTCATCAGATACTTTAAGGTCTGCAATAATAGCATCTACTGACAACTGCTCTTGTTCATGCGCTTAGAATGAGAATGATGAATGTTTAATGTAATAGCTCAGAAATACACGTTTATCACACTTCATTTCCCACGCACTCATTGCTTTTAATGAGACATTTGGTTATGTATAACAAACCAAAAGATGAAATTTGCTATAAAAGGCCCACCTGTAATATTGAGCATGAATGAATGTTAGCTAGAGCTAGTCATTTCTGAAAGCTACTCACAAGTGTAATTAAACTCTTTAAAGTAATGACTCCCAAAGGAGTAAGTTGCTTTAAAGAGGAAAGTGATTTTACACTCCCTCCTCCTATTTAAGAAGTCTCAGGTGTATTTTATAACCCTTCTAGGCTGTTCTTTACCTAACGGTTCTTGGGTAATCTGGTAGTCTTCAGCTGATCAACATCTTTGCACTGAAATTTGTATAGCAATTTGTTTGCAGGCTCTAGGGTGATCTCTAGTTATTGACCGAGTGAGGTGGTTCAGATGTTTTATTATATGGGGATGTCCAGCTAGCATGTCCCTAACATCAGTATAGTAATGGGGTTCCTAAAAATAGTAGGAATGATGTAGTACATAAGAGTAGTAAAAAGACCACTAGAGGCCAATATGTCTCCTTAATAAAACTGTGTAATATGGATTTTGTAAAATATTTAATATTTTGCAACAACCTCATTTAATTAGGGGTGTTTAAGTGGGGGAAAAGGTAATAGAGTTCAAAGACTTAGAATTTAATATGCAGTTTCTGCAGTTTCATAATTTTTTTCAATCGTCATTCTGAAGTTTCATAAATTTTGATGGATTTGCCTGTCACTTACATTTGTCTTTCTGCTCTGAATTTTTTGAATCAACTGTCCTTATTCCCAGCTTGGGGATCTTTTTTCCTTTGACTTTTTTCTGAGAGCAAAAATTAAGTTCACCTTCTCTCCCTCTTTGAAATCCTCAGTGAGCTCAAATTCCTTGTGTCTGAACTTCAGACACGGGAAGCAAAATGCTGCAAAAAGAGTGGCAGAATACAAGTCAGTGGATTTTCTAAAGAAGTATTTCCAATATGGTGCCATAGAGGTGCCTTTTTGGCTGTCTTTCTGGTCTTGATTCCAGAGGTCTTATGGAGCTGACCTTCATTTCCTTCCCTCTGCCCCTCATATTTGTGTTGGTGTATGTGAATATGCAGATGTACATATAAGCATATGCATGTTTATTTATACACATCCATACCTGCACACTGTAAAGCACACATGGTGTAAAGATAACACAGATCATACCATTTGTAGCATGTCACATGTTCTTTATAACTGTGATTCTGCTTTATTTTTTAGTCACTTTGTGTTTTGTACCTGCCTTGCACAGACATTCTTTTAATATTGTTCTTGGAGCTGAGTTTGCTTTGGATGATGGTTCATCCCCTTCCATTCCAAGACTGAAAACTTCTTGGTCTTTTAGATATTATATTCTCAAGCCACAGTAGTCACCAAGAGAAAAATATATTGTTTTTCTTTACAGATTTGGAACTCATTTTTGTGTAATATCTGCCAACACTTAATTTAAAAATATTTTAAACATCATATATTGAATTTCTTGGGGTTTTCCAGCTGATGTGAATGCTTCTTTGGAGGCATTGCTTCAAACTTGGGAAGGATATTATTTCATTGTCCACTATTCTAGTGAGATTAATCAGACCTGTAGCCATGCGTGAGAATTACATATCCTGCTGACATATCTTTTTGATAGCAGGTGTGTAACAATAAGACAAACTTTTCCGTTGTGACTCCCTTCCTCCTTTTCCCATAATATTGCTGAGCCTCGATTCATCAAGCTTTGATTCACCCCCACAAAAAATTTAAATATATTTTCTCGTCTCCAGTCTTACTGCACCAAATACATTTCAGAGGAACGGAAGCCATTAAATGTGTTTTGTGCTTGTGTTAGGCAGACAAATGTTTTTGATTTCCTTTCCTGTTATGTGATATAGTCCCAAAATAAATTAAAGGGAAAGACTCAGCTTATTAGGCTCACTTCGTTATTTTCTTAAACTAGAAAAGAATTTAACAGTGCTGTGTGATGTTGAGTACACTTTTCTGCAGTTGTTCTGACCCTGTCTTCAGCTCCAGGAATTTTATCTTTCTCTTCCCTCAGTTGTCCAGTGAAGAATAACGTTGCAATACATGAGAGTGACCCTTCATTGCCAGAGCTCTTTGATTCTTGATTTTGCAGACTTCCCAAGTGTATGGCCATAATTCCATGTCACGGGTATTGTTCATTATAAACCCTGTAGGTGTATTCAGACACATATGAAGCACAAAATGAAGCACTGAGACTACATCCTGAATAAAAAGCTTTTCTGTGACAATGCCAGGTCTTTCCATAAGTATACTTTCCAATCTTTTTTTTTTTTTCTGAGAGAAAACTGAAACAAAGCAAGACAATGATCTTGGAAGAGAAGACTGAATCCCCACCTTCAGGATTTCAATGGTACTTTTGCAAGATCTGTGACTTGACCATGCAAAGTGCTGTTAAAGCTTCATTCTTGTTTGATTGTGGGATGTCTACAGTAAAAATTATTTCCATGTGTGAAGGATCTAAGCTTATAATTTAGACTATTATGCATTATTATTTAATACAAATAATTTTATAAGTTTAATTTATGTAGGTTTTGCTTTGCTACCTGCTGAGAACTGCTAATGTAGGTTTTCACTTATTGTACAAAATTATTGTTTTCATGGAATAATAACTATATGTAATCAAAAAGACTGCTAGTGGTTACATATACCAGTATTTTTTAAACCAAAGGTTTCTTAGAGCAGTATATTTGTTTAATGGATACATTGTGGTTTCATACAGTACTAAGGCTTTAAAGATTCCACAAAAATTTTTCTCACAAGGACTGGACTCAACCATGAGAAAGTTACTTCTCGATATTATTATCATTATTCCCATTTCACTGATGACGTGACCAAGAGTATACAGTGAGCCAGTGGCAGAGTAAGGGAAAAAGAATGTGGGGCTCCAGATTCTCAATGTCCGTTTTCAGTTTAGTCCCAGGCAAAGTAAATAAACAAAAATGTAAACCTAACCAGAAGAACAGCTATAAGAACATAGAAATAGGGGAATAGTACTAAAATCTCATGTGAAGTGAGATAAAGGTCAAAAGGAGTTTAGGTGTTTTGTAGTCATTTCCTGATCCACGATTTACAATTTGGACAAGATGGGCCTGAACAGGACTGAAGTTATCTTTTAGTGCAAGTTTACAAAGTTCTGTACAGACAAGTTTAGGCAACCTTGACCTTGAGAGAAATTAAAGGGTGAAATGCCTTTTCCTGTTAAGTGAAAACAGACCTTTTAATAAAATTTAATTTCATTTGGTACCACAAACTTGTACTGTGGCAAGAGATATGAAATTTGAGTTTTGTAATTAAGTTTGTCCTAATGGTGGTGTAGCTGGGTATCAGGACTGTGCCTGCAGGCACATCTGATGCACATGAGGCATTAATACTCCGTGTGGTCTGGGACCTCAGCTAATCACCTGCATAGATGAGATTATGGACAGTTTGAAACAATGGACTAACCTGACCCTGACTGAGCTCCTGGCCACCTTCCAAATTCAGTATATGGCTAATTGGTGCAGTAGCTTTCCAAGTTTTGATGTTGGACAGTCCCAAAGGCCCCCTGGCAGCTCCTGCTGCGTCCAGACTGATTTGTGTACCTAAATGTGTCTATTAGCATCCTAGGTGGGTAATCCACTGTAGGCACTCCCCAAGCAGTCCCTGAGCAAATTGTGGGTAGATAAGGCACTTGTAAAGGGTTGCTAGAAACTGTTCAGGGGTTGCAGAAATGGTCCCACAGGACAGTATCAAGTATGTAGTTAAGATATTTAGGGTTATTTTGAATGCAGTTTAAGAAAACTCAATGTTGATGGATCATGCATGTGCTATAGTGGGACCACTGACAGATGAGTTTTTAGGAATCCAGCAGAAATGGAGGTTCAGGGAATCCCCCTGATCCAGCTGACAATGCTATCATGAGGACCTTTGGAACAGAGACTCCTGTTACCTTTCCAACAGATCACACTGGTATGAGAGACTTGGGTAACCTAGATGTTACCCTATGCCAAGATCTCAGTACTTTAGGCTTATTTTTTAAACACACGCAGTTCACGAGTGCCTGTACAACAGCACAAATTGTTCTGTAGTCTTAGAGTGTCATTATAGGGCAGAGTTAAGGTTCATTGTGCTGAAGGGACAGCCATGCACATCACACAAATCTTGATGCTAAGATCTGTTTACCTGTTAATATGTAGTTCAGTTAGTAAGGGGGGATACAATACCTGAATAAGAGATGGTGAGACTGTTTAACTTACTGAAGGCAGGGGCGAATTCACTAACAGCCAAATCTGCAATGTTTCCAGCTGGTTGTGCAAATTTTGTACTAATTAGTGAATTGGCTTTTTGGGAGCCAGTAAGAAGTTGACTTCTTTCTCTGCGGAAACTGCTGCTCCATTGCTATGAGTCATTCAAAGAAAGACCAAGGCTGATATTTATGAACTTGTCCTAGGCCCTTTTAATACTTATATTTCACAATCTGGGAAGAAATGTGATTGCATAATGCAGATACAGATATATATTTCCTTTCATGGGTATATACTTTGTCTAAGTTACTTCTGAAAAGATCAGGTGCTTCTTTATAAAAATATGAGACCGAATTAATTTTGTATTTTTATTGAACAAGTCATCCTGAACTGGATTTACAGACACATGGAGAAATGTGCCATTAATTTCAGTTCAGAATACAGCCTTATAAATGTACATCCTTAAAAACCAGACTAGTGTCTTCACTGCCATGTACCAGGGCTAAATATGACTCTGAAACTTAGTATTTTGTTTATCTTCTCAAAATTATTGGTACTCACTCAAGAAATATCCTCTCAGAGGGGAAAGTTGCCCTGTGGCTCTCCATAGCAGCCTTTTGGTTAGTTTGAAAAAAGTGTGGATGGTGGAACTTTGACTAGATCCATGGTGTTTTGATGGATGCAGGAAGAATGAGGGAAGATGCTCAGAGGTCCTGCATGGATGAAGAAGGACTTATCATTCCTTTACGTTTTGTAGTAAGAGGACTAATTCTTCTTGCTGTACATCATATTAGATTTTTAAAATGAAACTACAATCTGCAGAAAGTTTCTTTACATGTGTCTCTGATGAAAGGAAAGGTAAATAGATGATGTGCTTGAAAATGTGGGCAAGGAGATGAACTCTGGGAGTGGGCTCTCTTTCAGCAAGCTGCAATCACTTAATCTCTGTGGTGTTTCCACAGAGTGCTGCCTAGATATTGGCTCTTTCAGGATCTTTGTCTTCAGGTTTCATTCGGTTTATGGAGGTTTATTTGTTGGCTCAGAAATCGGCTGTGGCTCTTTGCGATGCAGTGGGACTGTACGTCCCATCTCCAGATGATGTGGAAGAAGGAGCCAACTTCCACTGTATTTAATAATTTTTTGGCAGTCCTGTATTGTGAATCTAGAAATTTGTTATCAGAGCATTTACAGAAGAAAAATTAATATATTACTTACATTTGATTAAAGTTTTGTGTGTGTCAGTTACATTTAAAATGTCTTAAGTTTCAGTCAGCCACTGAGTCATACTTTGTAAAACTCTTGTCCAGCTATGTGTTGCATGTTCTCCGTGTAAATGGTCATGTTGTCAGCACAGGGTTGCCAGATACTGAGAATTGCCAGCCACGATATGCATATGGCAAAAACTTGTGCTGTGTTCTGCATCAAGGGTGCTTGCTTTTGTTGTAATGGGGATTTTAAACATCTGTCCTAAGGGTTTTTATTTTTAATTAAATATACTCAGGGATTTTTAATTAGAAATGAGTGTATTCAGTTTGCTTAATTTCTACCCTACCTGAACATAAGGAGTTTAAAAGTTCAGTTAGAACACAAATGTTCTTGAGCTTATGTTTTTCATATGAGTGATTAAGTAAAAAAAAAAGGAGAAAAAAAAAGCTTTACAGACAATCCAATACACAAATAACAAAGTGAATAGAAAGATGATGGAGCAGCAAAATGAAAAGGGTTGATGATTCTCTCCTTTCCCTAAAACCAGGTAGAAATAGAAAACATCTTAAAATTAGATACATGTAGCATTCACTTTTATGGTAGTTTAGACATTCTGAAGGAAAATATAGAGAATTATGCACATTATTCACACATACAGGCTTTTTCTTAGAAAAAGACTCTGTTTTTAAACTGAATTGCTCTTGGGAGAGAAAAATGGTTTAAATTAAAGGAATGGAATTTTATAGACTCATGCTAGTTTGAAAACCTGAACAATTGTCTAAGAGGATTGCAAGCTCTGGACTTTGCAGCATTCATCCATTCTGGCTGTTAATGATTATCCTAAGCCCTGTGGAATTCAGGGATGATCAGAAATGCTCAAGAAACTGGAGGTTTAGTCGTATGGCTGCTAGGAAAAACAGGCAATGATAATATGGTTTGAATGTGGTTTATTCATTCTGAAAGTACTTGGTGTTTTTTTTTTTTTCCTCAACTGTTGACTCATCATTTGGTGTGCAAGTGATATTTCCATATTCTGCTGGAAGTGTTGTGTCTATTAGAGGCATACTCAGCAGGGAATCTTAAGGATAAATGGACTTACATTGCAGTGGTGGATGCTCAGTGTTACACACTGTGAGACTGCAGTGTCTTCTCTTTCAAGCCCTCTTTTCCTCTGAGGATAAAGTCACAGTCAGCACCTCTAATTTCCAGCAGTGTGTTCTTCAAGTACAGCTAAATGGGACAAGAACTGTGCCTAGCTTCAACCCCCCCATCCCTAAATAGGATTTAAGAAGACTTGTGTTACCTTCCGTACATGGACAGAGTGCATCCGAAGGGCCGAGGGTTGTGCATATCCTACTATAAATATGCCTCCTAAGGTGGGGAGAGGGTCTGTGCGGGGCAAGTTAGCCAACACCAATGTTTCTTGTGAGAATGGTGTACATTTATGGGGAATGAATCTGAGCAGCAGCAGCTGTAGCTTTGATCAGCTAATGGAGGAAGAGCCCATGGTGCTGTTGGGTGGTTTTATTTTGTGTGTGTCTAATTCCACGTTCAGATTCTGCCTGGAGCTCTTTACATATGGTGGCATTAGTTCCTCTAGAAGATCCAGAAGAAAGTCTCTTTTTAATCAAGATGGTAGGAGCTGGAAGGTCTTTTATGTTCAACTTTTATTCTGGCCTCAGACACCTGCAGCTTAAAATTTTCATAGTAAATTCAGTTTCTGTAGTAGTAGTGCCAGAAAGAAAGCCAGTTAAACTGAACATGGTGTCTGGATGTAGCTGATAATTGTAAGCTATCTATGAAAGGAGGTATCCAAAAGCATTATAGTATGCCTGATAAACTTTGTTTATCCACATTTAAATACCCTCCAATTTTAACAACATGACAAACTTTGAGAAAGTCTTTGAGAAAATACATCTCTATACAAAGGTAATGGCTGAATTAGTAGTCCTTGTCACTTTCTGGATGATGACCACTCAACTTTTGGATGGTGATCACTTTCTCAATTGTCAAATACAGCCATAAGTGTTTCCTGAGCTGTTTGTTAACAGGGGGACTGGAGCATGGCTGGTGTCACCTATGCTAACTAGGTTTAAAATGCCAGCTGGGAAGTCACAGCAACAGGGAAGGGTCATATTTTCTTTCCAGGGGATAGGTTGCATACTTTGCATACAGATCTGGGAATGCTTTGCCAAGCATTGAGATCAGTGGCCCACTCATTACTTCTACCTAATATTTTTTGGAATTTAAAATATGTTTATTTTTGGCCACAGAATGCACTTCGGAGAAACAGTGCTTTCTAATTTTCCTCCCACAGCCCTCTCTGTCTCTGCTCAGCAACCATGTGGTTTCCCTTTCGAAGTGAACTGCTTAATTGCCTTTGAAATGGTCCATTTGGTGTATCAAATGCCAGGCCAGAAAAGCTACTGCCACGACATAGCTTTTGCCAAAACTAAATGCCTAGCTGCAAGTGATTCTGAGCCATGGAAAACAGCAATGGGATTTTAAATTGGTATTTCATGGGCAAGTCGCTGTTTTCAGTACTCTTTGTGATGTCATACAACCAAAAAACTAAAAGAAAAACACCCCACCTCTGCCACTATTTGTTGTCTTTGAACACAGGAGACAGACTTGGCACACAACCAGTAGTAGGCAAAATGTCAAGGTGACCCAACTCAAGGACCCTCTGGCAGCTCCTTGGAGTGCTGTTTTGTGTGCTCTTTCATTACTTGCACCTTGCGGAGCTGAATTATAGAGTCCAGTTTTGATGGACTAGTAAAGAATTAGTGAATACCAGCAAATTAAAAACCAAAGGTGGATCTTGTCCCTCCCGCTGTTTTGGGTTTTGGTTCTTTTTTGAGGAGAGCAGATGATGTGTTCGGATCAAAAGTGAAAAGGACACAGACACTTCCCAAAGTTCTACCTTATTCTCTCTTCCTGATTTCAGTTGAATTTCTGATACTTTTCTTGATTCAACTACATTTCTCTGTTAGAGAACTCTCACTGGAATTCAATTTGGGAAGACAAATCAGTGCCATGTATGTACGTCCAGTGTTATGAATCCTATCTGCAACCTCAAAAGATAGTTAATTAAAGTATTGAATAAATAAAATGAAATTACCAGGTGAGCAACAAAGAATATTTTCTTATAAATATTTTTTCTGAAGGTGAAGACAGGTGCAACATAAAGCCACATCATATTCAAGGAAATAAGTTGCCAGGTTCAGACAAGGAATTAGCAGATCTTCAAGAAAATGTGTAATTCAGCTTCATCTTGACCATGAATAAAGACCGTAACAACATGCTAGTAATTAACATAGCAGTTACTATGTCAGCTCCCTGTAATTTTTCCAGCAAAATTGTTGATTCTAGAACTGTTTCATCTAAAAAGTATACTTGATAAAACTATTTGCCCAAAAGTCTAATGGTTCTGTAAAACTCAAAAATTTTAAATTATTTGAATGCTTTGGATAAATATTTACATGTTCATTTCACCATAAGAAATTAATGAAAATTCAGAAGCATTCACTGACTGGTGAGAGTCTGTGAAACGTGAGTGCGATACAATTCTTACAATAGGAATAAAGCCATATAGCTTGTGCTCCATGAACTGAATGCTGTCGTATGTCTGGAAATTAAGAGTGCTGTAGGGATATTTAGAGAAAAACACATTTTGTTGTGTGGAATGCACACAATTATTAATTAGTAATCTCCTTCTAAATTGCATTTCCAGACCACATGGATTAGCAATATATTTATGGTATCTTGTTTGTCATAGTGCGGTTGATTTTTCCAGGCTGTACTTACCAATTTTGGAAGAATCCTTCCTACTGGTTAAGTTTCACAGGGGAAAAAGAAAATCAGATTTAGACTGTGAAAATTCTTAATGAGGTTGCAAACCTTTCCCCCACTTTTAAAATGATTTTGACATGCTTACTACTTACTGAGAGATGTACTGTGGTTTGGATTTCCATGCATTTTTATGCTTCATTATTTTCTTTCTTTGCGGCTTTTCATAATTCCAGAAAATTATATATGGGTCTTTAATTTTGGGGTAGGATGCAAGGGTAGGCAGGGGTGAAGAAGTCCACTGAATCATAAGGTAAATGCATGAGATGATTGCTTCGGATTACAGAGTTCCACCTCATACATCATGTGTACGTACACGTTTTAAGGAGAATTTTCTTTTAGTGTTTTCTCTTTATAGATTTCCAAACCTCTTCTGTTAAGATATGGATCATTTTACTGAAGCATGCTTCACATACAAAAGTGTTGGGGTTTTTTTCCCTCTCTCAGAGATAATGATGCTCCAGTGAAAAATAGTTGATAGAGAAAAGAAGCAAACAATGTTCAAGAATTTCAGAATTTTTGCTTCTAGCATTGGGAGAAAGGAAGATTAGACTTAACTTCCAGCTAAAGAGTGTTAAAATCAATAACAGTGAAACATAACCACTTTTTGGTTCTCTTTGATGTGAAGAACCCTTTGCACTATTTTGGTAACAGAGTAGGTTTGAGAGTGAGTATAAATTACACCAGAGGAACTCAGAAGGGCACTTTATTAATCACAAGCCTTTCCCATCAGAAATAACGAGTGATGAATTCTGCAACATGTTCTTGCAGAATGGAGAAAAATGCTAAATGGCGGTATGAAGGAAGATGCCTAGCTGCTGAGAGAAGAAGTACGACTGCTTGAAGACTACTGGTGTGGCTGCTGCAAAGCTGTACTGCAAAACATACCCCTGAATATAACAAGTTTTCATGCCCTGAGTATGGGGCAGTAAGTCAACTGCTGTAGTGTGTCTGGTTAGATAATGCAAATATATTTACCTTTAACAGTCATATTTATAATCTCATTTTTAGAAAACCAGATTTTTTTCTGGCAAGACAAATTTCCTATAAAATCAAGCTGATTGACATTGGCATTAACTACACTGCTGCTTTCTAAGTGAATACCTCCCATATCGGCAATTCACATATTTTGTTTAGATCAAAATCATGCTAACTGGGCTATGATTTCCCATGGTATGTTGTGTATACTTATTAAATTCTAGCACAATATTCCTTTTTTCCTAGAGCTTTGAAATTGCACTGTTGTTCAGAACTTTGTTAAAAGTAATTTTCTCTGTACGTAAAGAACTCAGTTATTCCCTCAATGTTTTCTCAATAATACTTTGTTTTAAAAGTAACAATTGTTCCTTAATATCCTTCATGGCTGAGGGAAGAATACCTATTAGATATTCCGCAATTAGATGACATGAAATCTCTTCCCCCTGCATTGTGATAGGCAAGGTGTCATCCTTATTTGGAATTGGAAATAGTCATAAGGTAAGATTTTATTTAAAGTATCTCTTGCTTAATCCTATTGGCTATCTGCTCTTCACTCATTCATTTGTTATTTTTTCCCGTGATGCACCTCTATTACCTGGCTATCTCTTTGTAGCCATGGCTATCATTGTCTCTGGTATAATTACTTATTTTACTTTCACCTCCGTTATTAACCAAGCTACTTTTTATTGGGAGAACCCTTCTCTCATGAATGTGAAATTCTTGAGGAATTCCCAGTTACCCTTTGCATTTTACTGGTCTTTCTCCTATGCTGCTAATGGTGGTCTGAGTGATCGTGCTGAAGACATGTGCACCATGGGACCAGGCTTACTGGTGAAGCTGAGGAAGGAGGTAAGTGTCGCAGATAGATGAATGGTGTCAACACCTGAGGAGAGGCCAAAGAATATAATAAGATCACTTCAGAGCCCTACAAGAGGCTGTTCTTGACTACAGTCTGCTTTCAAGGATGGAGACTTTGGTGCATCTTTCCATCTGCAGTACTTTCCCATGTTAAAGTTGATGGCAGAGGTGAATAACAGGGATTTACAGTGATTGCTAGCAAACCAATACCAGAGAACTTTAAAGTCAGTTTTGACTTCTGCAATTAAAACCAGTACACCACACATTTTTTTTTTCATTAGAGTGAGGGTTGTCACAAACAAGATCTGTTCACCAGAATGGAAGACACTTTTCTTTGTTCAGTTCTTGTTAAACAATATTCCATAGTGTTAAAAAAGCATGGATGCTCTAACTCACCTTCACTTTCTGTTGTTTACATCAGCTTCAAACTTTGACTTTCTGAGAGGTTTTTCCTAGCATGGCAGGTTTTAATTTTTTTCTGAGTTTCATTTGTTTTAGCACAATGTATTATTCTGTTTCTTTTCTTTGTTTGGTATCCAACCCTTTATGATAATTTTCCCGCCTAGTCATGGCTGGGTGAACTAAACCATTTGGTGCTGTACTTAGAACAATTTGGACTAAAATAAAAAACATGGTGATAACTGCTGAAAGTCCTATACAAGTTACTGGAGCTGTAAATGACTTGAGAAGCCTGTAACTTAGCAGGAATTTTCTCTGCCTTTCTATTTCTGTGGTGTCAGGATGCTATGACAATACAGCACGTGACAGATGCCAGGCAGCTGGGAATGAGACTTTGTACCAGCTGCTGTAGCATGTTCAGTAACTTGGTTAAATTCCTTTATGGTGTGTGAAAGTTGCTCATGGTATTTTATTTCTTTTTTAACCAGAAAATGTATTTACCAAAAGCACTGAGCTGCTTAGGACTGAACACATAATGTACGGTATTGCTGGGAACGGAGCTCCCCAGAGGTGAAAGTGGTTCCTTTTCAAACATCTCCATCGGCAGAGGCAAATACAACCGTGTCTCTTTACCATAGTCATCTCTTCCAGCAGAAGCCAATTCTGTGAGTAAGCATCAAGTCAGCTTTAGAAAATATGTAAGATCTGGTGATCTAAAATGAAATAGTGTGGCATATACTTCATAAAACTCACCTACTTTTTACAGCTTTGTGCCACTAATTACATAGATTTGGGGCAGGGTGGAAGGCCTGGTGGTTTGGAAAGTGAAATGCAGAAAAATAAGGAGTGAAAAAGTTTCGTGATGATATCTGGTTATTTTTTCCATAGAAACCCAACATCCTTGTGGGAGTGATTACATCTAAATGTTTGCTGTTTTATCAATACAAATTGTTGTTCCTTTACTCCCATTTGAAATCCAACTGGGAACAAGTGGAAAAAAAGCATGCACCTTTGTGAACCATACCGGTACTAAGTGCATTTTGACCTAGGAAGAATTATGTCATGGGTTATTAGCAGTACTAATTGGCAGTTTTGTTAAGAATCTCTACTTGCTTACATGCACTTTATCAGCCTCTAAAAGACCTTTCATAATTAGAAACCGCAACAGCTGTAGCTTCAGGTTTTCTTTCTCCTATCTGTACAAAGAGCTTTGCCTTTCTCTGTTATAGGTAGTGCAATGGATTGCTTTATTTTCATGCATTCCTTTCAAATAAAAGGAAAAAAAAAGAAAATACAGAGGTGATTTTGTATCTTTTAGGATGAACCCTCTGTCAGGAGGGGCATTCTTAGTGCCAACTGGTTGTACGATATTACCGAAGAATTACAGCGGACCCTTAATGAGCAGAAGCAGTTGGGGGCAAGCTCATGTTAGGTGCTAACCCCTCCTCAGACCATCCAGCGAGAGAGACGTGCTTGCGTCAGGTGGTTTTAGAATGAAGCTGTTGTGATCCCCTGTTCCTCTCTGGGCTGATTTTGGGTCAGCTCTGCTTTCTGGAGATGCCCACCTCCCCCTTTCTGAACCCAGCCTCTGCTGAGCAGGAGCAGACCTGGAAGCTCAGTGTCCATTTCACCCAAATGGGATTGGGCAAACCTTACTATGCACATTGCAGGAAAAAATAGCGATGTGTAAATTTCCAGAATAATTATCAACCCGGATTATGATATTGCTTTTGTGGATAAAATGTGGAGTAAAATGACAAAAAGTATAGCAGGAGATTAATAAAGGCTTTGAGAACTGCTCAGAAAAATCTGCAGGGTTCATCAGTGTTTTAACACAAAAGAGAAAAAGACTTCCAAATCAGAAACAAAGAAGATTTTTAAAAACCTTACAGCTCTTCTAACTTCAGTTTTGAAAATCAGTTACCAGAGGTGACTGTATTTCTAATATGGCTTTATTTAAAAGCTTTTAAACAATGTTGGGGAAAAAAACCTGCTACTCGGCTTGACCTTAGCTCGGTGTGTTAGCGGTACACATGGTAGGAGGCCTTTTTGGTAATGAGAAGCAGCTGTTACTGCCCTCAGCACATAATCTACAAAGCTATTCAGTGGAAGTGAATAACTATTTATTATCCCTTTTCTTGCAAAACTTTTAGGACTAAACAGTAGGTTCATAAGCATGCCAGAAATAGCACCTCATTTTCCACTGAATAAGGTCAAAACAAGCCATTGAAAACTGATGATCACCTACTTTAGGAAATAAGAAATGCATGAAATATCCGATGCAAAGCAACCACATGTGGACATCTCGCTGTCCGGCATTGCAAAGTGGGTAGCTCCTTGAGCCTAGCTGCCAGTTGCTGTTTGGATTTTTCCTGAGTGATATCACTACTGCATTTACTGTTTGGTAAATGATACATAATAGAACTCCTTGTCTCAAAGAAGATTTTCAAAAGAAAGGGAAAGGATCCCCAGGAAGAGTAGATCAAAGACAAAATTCACTCTCAAGACATATTCTCTGTTCTCATTTTCTTGATAGCGGCATTGAGATTTTAAAATTAGACAGATACTAAAAAATTGTTTTATCCACAAAAACTTATGCCTTTCATAGGTCTGAGTGAAAATCCAAAGGTTATGTTAAACTTTCCCCTTAGTAGGGTGTAGCTTTTTCTCAGGAAAGTCTGAAGCCAAAGTTTTCCTTGCTTTGACAAGCAAGAAAAGGCTTCCTAAACCCGTGTGCATGAAAATGCTGAAAGCTGGTATAATAACTGCTGATACCATTGCATGAGGATTAGACTAACCTGAATTACAGACATTAGTTCATACAGCTCCCTGTAACTATCAACTACAACAGCTTCCAGAATTCCTTAACATGGCAAATTAAAAGAAATTTGTTTACAAGAGCAACGAGCTTGTATGGATCTGTTGCTGAGCACTAAATTCTCAAAAATATGCAAACATAAAGTTTTCAATCTAATTTCAGAAATTCCGTCTGATTTAATGGATACGTTTGTAAAAATGAAACAGGAAAGATCCTTAATAATTACCTTTAATTACAGTCAGATTCTCTCTGCTCTTTTGTCACGGATATTTCTGGTTACTCCATAGAGTTACATCAGGCTTAAGTCTGTCATCCAGCGCTGGCTGTTTTAAAAGTGGAAATACGGACAACATGACTGTGTGTGCAGGTGAGTAGACAGTAGAAGTGGCTGGGGAATCAAGTGAGAGGTGTGGGTGCTTTACACCTCCTGGAAACTGGGCCACCAGTTAAAAGACATAAAATCTTAGAGATGTTGGATAAAGCACAGTGATTTTGCATTGTAGCATGTGATTTTCATTTGTTTCAAGAAAGAAAAAGAAACCCTAAGCCAACAAGCCACAAGAAAATAGACTCCTTAACAGCAGTCCTGATTTCTCTAAAATAAAGGGGAACAGACTTGTGAATACATTGTTATAAGTTAGTTTCTTTACCTAACAAACAAGGAACTAGAAGCCTTGCATGGAAAGTCTTGGATATTCATTATGGTTAATAGCAGTGAAGTTTTAAATACGAAAGAGTCTTTTAACTCATGTTTCTCTTGTAAGGGGAAAGGTAACTTGCTTTTTTGTCTCCTTATTTGTCTTTCTCTTGCTTTGCAGATTACAGTTGACTTGGATGACTGACTCAATCTTGAATCTGAAGTAAATACCTAAAAATGTATTTAAATAGCAGGTTTGGGGTTTTTTTTAATGTTATGGATTCTAATTAACGTAAGACTACAGCACAATGAATTTTTGTTTCCACAATAATTGCCACAGAAATGTGACCCACCTCTAACCTTAAATGCTGCAGAATAAGTATGAAAATGGTTAATGACAGAGCAGTATTTTCCATTTACTAGTTCTGAGAAAATTGGAAGCATATGTTTAAGCCTTGTGCAATATTTTTTCCTTTTTGTTTATCTGATAAAATTCAAATAGGAACAGGTTCAGGCCCTATTAGCTCTTTCAGTACCTAAAGGATTCCTACTCATACCCAACTGCTTTTGTTTTCGTATTTCCCCAGTTGCCTAATTATGTAGCAAAAAGAAACCCCTGAGTTAGAGTGTAAATATGCAATATCTCCACTGGTACAGATGAAGCTCAATTGATTTCAGCATGGACGCTGTACCTTTGCCTCCATGTAAGTGGGAGGAGACCCACCTGCTCCTCAGGGGCTCCAGTGCCTCAGAAAGCCCTGGGGGAGTGTTAGCCACTGATGTAATAGTGACAGCAACAGCCTGTGAGGTCCTTTGAGGAAAACACCCATCACATCACAGAAAGCGCAGGAAGGTTTGGATGCTACCAGTGCAAAGACTGGGGCAGTTTCACCACGTCATGTCTGCATCAGATGGTGCTAATGGGTGATCAACATCCCATCAGTCTCAGTCTGAGTCATTAATACTGTGTGAAAAACACCTGGGCTGTGAGGAGCACGGAGTCGCTATTAGAGATGTGTGGAAAAGGATCTGATTTTAATGAGTTCTCATTATCCTGACCTAAACCCAAGAAGGAACAAAGCCACATGGATAAATGTTAGACGTAGGCTGATATTTCAATGGTTATTCTCCAGCTATATGCGTTGTCAGAAAGGATTCATTTGGTTATTGCAACTGCAGTGTGTGGACCAAGGGTTTGTCTTAGCAAAAGCAACAGTGTGCCACTCACCATGAGATAACAGCACCTCTCCACTGGCTCCAGTTGCAGAAAGTTCAAAACACACATGTATACGGACACACACAAAAATGAATGTGTGAAATACAAGATCCATGCTGCCTACTGTGGTGAAACATTTTGCATCTACTTCTTGTTTCCAAGACCTGGGCTGCAATGTTGGAGTTTCTGGTCATTCTACACAATTTTCATGATTACAAAATCTGTTTGGTTTTCCCAGGCTGGTTTGGAGAATATTGAGCTACAAGTACCATTCTTGCTTTATGCATTTCTGGGATGGCGGATTGGTTGAATGAGATAAAAAACCAGAATGAGTTAAAAGGTTACAGCTTTTGAGGTTATCTGGTTTTAGAAAATGCTCTTTAGATGATAAAATTTATCTAGGTAGCACTGGAGGGATAGCGTTTTAGAAATTACAGGTCCTGAGTTCTGGGCACAATCTTGCATTCAAGATGATTGACTGTGAGGGCCCTGGTACCTATTTGCATTTATTTGTGTGTGAATGTGTGACAGAGGAGCAAATCAATTAATCTGTGCACCAGAAGTATGCAAGCAAAGGACCAGATTTTGCAAATCCTGAGTAGTATTGTTGACATTTTCTGCCAAGGTGTATTCCCGATCCATTCTTTGTAGGGCTCCTAGCTGTTTTTGCACTGCTGAACAAAGCACATAGACTCAAGAGCGGGCTAGAAGTACACTATGTGGGGTAGCGTACACATGTGGTGGGCACACTGATTTCAAAGACTTGTCCATGTGACTGTTCAAAGACCTGTATTGCTCTATCTGGTATTTGGTTTTTTCTTTCTTTGTGGTTTTTTTGGGTTTTTTTGGTTTTTTTTTTTTTTTTTTTTTTTTTGACTTCCAAGCTCTAAATTTTACTTTTGAAATTTGACTGGCAGTACAGGTCAGTGAGTTGAGTCACAAATCCCTCATGCTGATGTCTCCTTTTCAGGTATCAAACACATGCATGTTTAATGAACAGAGCCCTTCAGGCTAGAAAAACAAACATTCAGATGAGACCCTTTTCCCACTGCTACCACAACCCTAACTCACAGACAAATGAAAACCTGATGAAGGATATATGACAGGACCTATTCCACTCCCCCTCAGTGACCTCAATCTATCATGAATGCAACTGGCCTGTATCATGGCAAGCAACCCAGGCAACTGTCAGTTCTTTCAATAAATCACCACAGTCCTAAAGTTATGAGCTCCCCACAAATGTTGCCGTAATTCTTGATGTTCAAGTAGTCACACGCCTTAGGGTTGCAAAAGTTTTGAATGAGGTTCGCTCATGTTGGTGTTATGCTCGTTAGATCAAAAAGAAATGTGCCCCCTCACAGAGGAAGAAACGGGAGCAAGTTTATTGTTGCTTCATTCTTGGGGCAAAATGCCTCCTTTGTTCTCCTGCTGGTAATAAGCTGAGGCACCTACCATCATGAGAAGCATATGACAGACGCCTTTCCTTCTTAGAAGAACAGAAGGTTTTCTAAAAAGAGTGGGGCTTCTGGTTCCTCTGAAGTAGTTGCCATATAAATAGTGGCTGGTAGGTAGTGCTGTGCTGAAGACAGCTTTTGGTCTGTTTTGCATAAGTGGCAGTGCGTACGTGGGAGGTTGGCTGAGCGCTATTCCTTTTAGTTACTCAGTCCCATTTCTGTCTCTTTCATCCTACCCACCATGAAACACAGGCAATTTTCAGTAACGGAGAGACTTTCTTTTCCACATTTTAGCCACTGATTCTCTACACTGATATAATAGTCATAATAATAACACGGTAATAACTCATTGTCACGTAGATTTCTCCAGTGTAAATGTGATTCCAGTTGTTCCAGCACAGTTAAGTTTCAATAGATCTGATCCCAGGAAATATTCTGTGCAGTGACAACAGCAGTCTTCCTGATGGACAACACAGCAGTCAGTCCTTGCATCACAGCATGGTGCCTTGCAGCCTGTCTTTGTGCAGTGCAGTGTCAGGAGCAATGTGTTCACTGCTTTGTTCATTCCTAACGGGATTTTGTTATTGCATTGCAGAATTTTTAATTTTTGAAGTGGAACAATGCAGCAATTGCTTCTATGTTGAGAAAAGAGATGCTTGTGACTGTTTGATGTTTCAGTTCAATCTTCTTTTTTTTTCTGCTTTCACATTTCAGTGACATTATGCTCAAGGAAGACAGCAGCTCTCTTGGTATCCTTGTTCTACATGCTGGCTGTCACTTCTGTCTTTTTGCTTCCTTCAAGATGACAGATACATTGCCAGTGAGCAAGCAGAGGCTTCATATCAATCAGTCAAATGCAGTTCTGCTTACACTGAATAAACTACAGATTTATTGGCATATACCAGAATAAAAAGGCAAGAGAAAATAAAACTTAACTGTTGAAAACGAAGGCCTTTCCAGATGCACAGAGTGATAAGCAAAATATCCATATTCTGTTAGAAACAGAAACTTAACCTACATTTTTAAAATATGCTTTGAAATATGGTAGTAATAGTGGTGTTGTGGGTGTGAAAGTCTAGCATTAGAAGTAAGAAGTTTAGAGGGAGGAGCTATAGCCTTTGTTACACCGACTGGTAAAGTATTAAAAGAAATAAGATGTAGGGCATGAAAAAAACCTTTTGCTCGTCTGAAATGCAAGTATGAAATACCAGACCAACTCACCTGTTCTTGCCTTGATTATAGTAATCAATTACCAATTTGTGAGAAAAGAGGGCAGCAACATCTGAGAATTGAGCTAGTAGAAATACTGGTCAAATATTCTATCCTGATCATAGAATCATAGAATTATTAAGGTTGGAAAAGACCTCCAAGATCATCAAGTTCAACTGTCAACCCCAACACCACCATGCCTACTCAACCATGTCCCAAAGTGCCATGTCTACACATTTTTTGATCACCTTCAGGGATGGTGACTCAACCACCTCTCTGGGCAGCCTGTTCCAATGCTTGATCATTCTTTCAGTAATTTCTTGTAATATTCAATCCAAACCTCCCCCAGTGCAACTTGAGGCCATTTCCTCTCATCATCTTGCTAGTTACTTGGGAGAAAAGACCAACATCCAACTTGCTACAACCTCCTTTCCGATAGGATAAATCATTATCCACAGACATTAGCAAACATCAATATATTTAAAATACTTAGGAAAAAAAAGTCAAATAAGAAAAAAGTCACCAAGTATGGTCTATTTAAAAGGAAAGAAAAAGGTCTTTATACATCCTGTCCCAAAACAAAGACATACAATGGAGTCTGAAAAAAACATACATAGAGTGTCAAACTGTGACACACACTGTTACAAGACTCAAACATCCTATTCTTCATTTTATTTTGCCTTTTCCTCTCACTTTTGCATTAGGCTAATCATAATAGCCCTTCAGCTATCTCCATCTTCAAGATCCCCAATCTCCTGGAAGGCCGATGCACAGATATAGACTCTTAACTAGAGTGCCTGAATGTCCATGAGGTCTACTCAAGTGCTTTAACATTAAACATGTCTGTAAAACGTGCAGATCAAGGCATATATTGATAGATTTGGCCTGAACTGCATATTGTGTTGCCAAAAGTATCTTGCTGCTACTTTTATAGATAGAGGTGTTTCACCTTGCCAAAAGCATTTCTGCCCAGCAGCGTTTCGTCGCTCTCTTAGTTTTTGGGAGGAGTTAGACAAGGGATGAAAGGACTGATGGATACATATCGCCTTATCCATGCAAATGCCCCAGCCACTGGTGGAGCTGTGCCAGTGGGAAAATATTACCCTTGTATCCTATAGCATAAAAGGCCTTTGTGTGGGTCAAAGAAGGGATTTCCCCCACCCCCTCACTTGTCCTGCTACAGCTGGATAAACAGGGTTAATTTTAATGTCTCTTGTTACTCAGATCCCATTCCATATGTTCTAATTAACCCTGTCTTATTCCAGCTACAGGTTTCTGTTAACACCTTCTTTTCAGTATTTCTCGCATGCTGAATAAACAGTCTCATGTACAAAGCTCCATTAACATGCAAATGCCTAAGTTACACTTTGTGTTAAACTTCATTAGTATGGAAAGATGCATTTCCCAATGGGAGGTCACTTGGACAAGACTTAGTGCAATTATACAATTTCAGTGACAGCTCAATATCACATGGGTGAACACTGCAACATTTTCTCTGGCATGTTTACTTTAGTGGAAAATGAATTTTCTTTGAGAATCTTTTGCATCTATTTACTCAGCTTTTCTGCTGAATAAATACATTGGCAAGTAATCTTGCCAAACCAGTGAATTTGAAGTCAGTTTATGAGAAGGTTCATATAATGTAACATTTGAAGGTACAAAGAAGAGTTTTCTAGGGCTAAATTGCTGGAACACACTTTAAAAATAATCTTTGCTAGTAAATACATGTAATATCATGAGATATGTATGTCCAGAAAAATAAATTTGGCTTAGGTTTTGGTACCCATTTTCCAAAGAGTCAAACAGAATGCTTGCAAACAATCTTCAGTTCAATATTAAAAAAAAAAAAAAGACTAATTATAGATTATTATATAATTATAGATCTGGGCAGTTTTAAATTTATATACACAAAATTAAAATAAATTGATTAATCTAACAATTTCATCACTCAAATTTCTTTCTTCCCATAGCAATCATTATAAATTATTCTCTTGGCTGTGGTGAATGTAGAGCAGCAATACTTATTATCTTTAATTCTAACACAGAAGACATGTTTTCTTTATAATATTCATTCTAATGTGTAGTAAAAATAGAGTATTTTGCATAGAAATTTATAATGAATAAGATGTGGGCTCAGTCGTGTTCTTAACTATCTATCTAGTCTGAAGTCAAGGTTCAGGTTAGACCTCAACCTGAGGTCAAGGGAGGTTCTCCTCCCCCTCTACTGTGCTCTAGTGAGACCCCACCTGGAGCACTGTGTCCAGTTCTGGGCTCCCCAGTTCAAGAAAGATGAGGAACTCCTAGAGAGAGTCCAGAGGAGAGCAACTAGGATGATAAAGGGACTGGAGCATCTCCCCTGTGAGGAAAGGCTGAGAGAGTTGGGCTTGTTCAGCCTGAAGAAGAGAAGACTGAGAGGGGACCTCATCAACACCTACAAATATCTTAAGGGTGGATGTCAGAGGACGGAGCCAGACTCTTCTCAGTGGTGTCCAGCAACAGGACAAGGGGCAATGGGAACAATCTGAAGCATAAGAGGTTTCAGTTGAATGTGAGGAAGAACTTCTTTACTTTGAGGGTGACTGAGCCCTGGCACAGGCTGCCCAGGGGGGCTGTGGAGTCTCCTTCTCTGGAGATATTCAACCCCCGCCTGGACGATGTCCTGTGCAACCTGCTCTAGGTGAACCTGCTTTAGCAGGACTGGATGATCTCCCTTCCAGCCTTTGCCATTCTGTGATTCTGTGGTTCTGTGAAGTATTTATATTGTTTATGTAGGGATACGCAACTAGCTGTGTGCCCAATTAAAAAGGTTGTGGAAGCGGTTCTGATTCAGAGCCATGATTTTTAGCTTCAGGAGTAAGGATGGTGACAGTAAAAATACTTAATTCAAAACTTGCAGCTTTTATTGGAAAGGACAGGCAGGGAAGAGTGGCCATGGTTGCCCTGAGCTGTGTCCATCTGGTGGCATGGGCTGTGTATGGAGCAAATGGCTGTGGCTGGGCAGAGCTGAAGAAAGATGCTCTGGACCATGCTTTTGCTGGATGGTCTTGTGTGGTACCAGTTGACAATTTTTCTTGTAAAAGTGAGGTCACAGGGAATGTTTTGAGAAGTCAGTTAGCAGCTTTGTAGGAGTAACATCACAGGCTCATCTGTATCATCAAGCACAAATCAGCAGGGTGGTGGCAGCTTATATGTTGCTGCTGTTGCTGCTGGCAGTGGTTACTATCAGGTGATTCAAAAGAACAGCGAGAAATTTCAGTCATGACATTTTTTTTCTTCAGTTAACTCAAGCTGGTTATGACTGTGTAGGGACTTTGTGGAGCCGGTGGCTTAACTGCTTATCAGCTGATTATATTATTTATAGGATGTCCTATGCATTTTGGACCTGTGGTATGCTTTGGGCTGCAGTGCTACCCTGTGACAATGAATTTCGCAGCTTTACAATTTGTCTTGTATAAAAAAATGTATTTTAGCGTGTAACTAAATGCTGTCAGGTCATTGTATAGTCTCTTGTTTTTGCAGTTATTTTGAGAAATCGCAAAGCAATGACTTTCTCAGTCACTGTAGTCTTGAAATGTATCGATCATTTCTGTTCTCCTGAGCATTGTCTGTGAAATAAGTATGCCATATACTTCCAGTTTCTTTTCTTACAGAAGCCCTTTCATGTTATTATGCCATTCTTTTGAGACCCTTCTATCGTTACAGCATGCCTTTCTCAGTAGCCAGAGTTGTAGGTGAGTACCTCACTTACTTACCGAGTGACTCCATAATCTCTTCGATATTATTTGGTGCATGCATGCTTTATATATCCCTAAACCCCCACATCTGTGCCTGTACATTTCAAAAGATACTCACACAGATCTCTCCATAGTGTCACCAGAATTATTTGTGAATGGTTTTCTTACTGTAGAAGACATTATTTCTTGCAATACATATTGGTTTCCATGACTTTCATCTGCCAGGTCAATGTGCAGCTCTAACTTTTTCAAACCCTCTGAAATTCACCATAGTGTTCTCTCACCTCAACAAATTAAAATAACTTTGCCTCTATTTATTATTGTTTTTTTCTCTGCTTCTGTCTCTTTCTGCCATTCTTGACTTCCTTCAAAGATGTTCCTGAAAACCTCTTTACTGCCAAATACAATGCATTTGCAGCATAGCATCTACTTCTCTCATAGTTATTCCTGGACCTTGTCTGGTATTTCCTGTGAAAAAGTATCTATTGAAACATTAAATATATATTGCATGGAAAAATTAGGATAATAATTTTGCTGAAGGTATTTGTTATTGTATTTTATGCCATCAATATTGGAGTCCATCTGAAAGCTGTGGTATATGCAACATCATAAGCATTTTCAAAGAGAGGATAAATCACTTCCCAAATGAAATATTAACTTTCAATGTAGTGTGAAGACAGGTAGAGTTATTTTAGGTAGAGTTAATTCAGAGCTCTGTAACGATGAAAACCCATCATGTCTGGAAGGGA
Source organism: Egretta garzetta (assembly GCF_000687185.1). Classification (NCBI taxonomy): domain Eukaryota; kingdom Metazoa; phylum Chordata; class Aves; order Pelecaniformes; family Ardeidae; genus Egretta; species Egretta garzetta. Next base: position 2,363,210 of record NW_009260066.1, read on the forward strand.
ACCAGTGTGTGGGTTTTGTAGTATGCTGATGGCTCATAAAAAGCCTGGTTGGTTGTAGTGGGCCATAGAAAGGCTGGTTGCAAATTCTCTGCATATCAGGGTCAGAAGGCATTTTCATTTGGCAGAATGTATCAATTACTGGCAAAAGATGGGGTTCCTCAACTGTGCATAAAAATCGGAGCTGAATGAGGAACAAATCAGGGAAAGACTGCAAGAATTTCCACACTGAGTGTTTTGAAGTGGAAAATAAAGCAAAAGTTGTAGAATCTTCCAGACTAAAGTGTGTTGGAGCATGTGTGTTGTGAAACAAATGATTTGTGTTTGCTATGGAATTTTATTTTAAGAAATATCTTTAGGGATCTGTAATGTCTGCAGCTTACTACTGTGCGCTGTAAATAGTTTAGTTTAACAGAGAAGTGCTGTGAGAACAACTGGAACTTTAATATCTCCAGTTCCACCCTCTTCAGAGAGCTGAAACTACTTCAGGATCCAGTTGCATTTATTTTACTTTGTGATATATTACAGAAGTCCTCCAACTCTTGGACTGTCTTGCTGGTTTTCTACTGGAGGTGCATCTCAAATAGCAGTGGTGGAATTTCTTGTAATTTATTTGAGGGTCTAAGTGCAGAACTCCTCAGCTGTGTCCGTAACAGCTAACCGATTTCAGCACATATCACATGAAAGGGAGAAGGAGCTCTTGCTGTGGAGAAGAAAGCTGGCAAAAATGGCATGCTGTAGAAGAGAGAGAGTTAGAAAATGGCCTGCATATCACGGTGTCTTTTTAATTAAAAGCCTTTAATTTAATCATCTCGGTTCTTTTAGATAACTTCAGAATGGACAAATCTGAATTAAAGCTTAAATTGGAGTTTAGGTAATTTAGATTATCTGCTTCTGGGCAACTAATTAAAAAAATAACACACCCCTCCACCACCTCTCTCTCTCTGATAAAGATAACATCATAGAAGACCAAGAAACTTAGCTCTGATGTAGACCAAAAGCCAGCAGCTTTGCAAAATCTCTCTTCTTTATGCTAGAAGACACTTTTGTTTCCTAGTTTGCAAGGTTAGTGGGCTTGTAGCAGTATTTACTATGCACCAGTATTTTTTCAATGTACACAACAATACAGTTGTTGATACATGATAAGAGAGTAAAAACTCAATGTTCTTTATGTCTTAAAAAGTTGACAGCTGACTTGAAATAAAATAATTTTTTTCTTGAAGGACGGAAATTTTCATACCAAATTTTAATGAAATCAAAACCAAAATCATAATTACTATTCAGTAAAGTGACATAAAAATTTAATATGTCTTTATGGTGATCTAAGGTAGCATTCTGGCTCACCATGTACAACTTCCCACGTATGTCAGCAGAGCCAAGATTTTATCACTACTTTTGAATTTTTTCTTTTTTTTTTTTTTTTTCTGTAAAAATTGCTAGGAATATCTCCATTGACAAACTATCAATATATGTATCTGAGGTTTTCTCACTCCATGTTGTTCTAATGCTTTACAAAACAACATAATTTTTGCTGTAGGAAATTCCTATAGGGAATTGACTTTTCAGAGAAAGCTCTGAAACTTAACTGTTCCAGAGACAAAAGAAAGAATGATGAACTGGTTTGATCTGGAAGGGTCTCTTCCATGGTCATGCTATTTTCTTTAAAAAAAAACCCCTTTCAATAGCAATTTTCTGATGAAGTGGCGATCTGATGCTGGGATAAAGGTAGTATAGAAACAGACCAGTGCTACAGAGTCACAGTCAAATATATCTTCCATATTCAGAAATAAAACCATCTGTGTTCTTCTGCCCATGTTGCTCAGCATCTTTTCGTTCACATCAGGATGTTAATATTTAGAAAGTAAAGTTTAGGTATTCACATATTGCTTTGAATTCCTCCTTGAGGTTGGGGTTTTCTTGTGAGCTCCCAGCATACGTAGAAACAATTAAAATAGAAATGTCTGCCAAAATACTCATTTTTTTGGGGGTGGGGGGGAGGACCCCCACACCTTTCCAAGTTACAGCAACAGCTCATTTGTAGCATTCAACATCAGAATATATACATAATATATGTGTACTCCACATGAACTGCATTTTGAAGTGAAGTTACATGCTTTGTTCTTTAAATTCGTTTTACTCCCAGCACAACATATGTAATATCTCATAACAGACTGCAGACAGGATAGTATTTCTGCCATTTGAATTACCAACAAATCTCTTAATTTACGAGTTTTATTCCATTTTAAAAAGAGTGCTTGGCCAAGTAGTTTTGTTTTCTTGTTAAATATTATGCACAGTGTATTCTTTGAAAAGTTACCAAGGGCATGTTAAAAAAACCTTACCTTTTAGCAGATTTATTTCAACTGTATGATATAGGAATTCATAAGATTTTCATGCAGTTTAAACAGAAAAAAACCCAACAAACCTGCTAGAATATAGAGTATTATGAGACATTTGTAATGAATTCAGTTTAAGACAGTCTGATTTCCCTGCTGCAGCAGCACCCAAAGCTGTTGGCCTTTGGCAACTTGGGCACATTTTGTCACAAATTCAGTGGAGTCCGCAAGTGTGCAAACAGTGAAAATCAGAATCTGGACCACATATCAAGCACTGGGCTGAATCTGGGTTTTCCTCTTGTCTGCACTTGTCTGCAGTTGTAACTTGGAACAGTGCAACCAAACCATGTCCATTTTGTGATTCAGCATCTGCTGTGCTGAGCTACATCATCTAATGATTTGAAGAGATCAGCTAGGGCAACCTTATAATTCTGTGCCTGTCCTGAAGTCTCAATATGATACATGGCTATGAGATGGGACAAGAATTCAGGCTGGGTTTTGCTGTGAAGAACCGTGAGTATGGTTGACTTCTGTTTCTGCAGCTAGCCTGAGATGTTGCAAACCAAATTTTTTTGGGGAGAGGGCTGAGTTGGCCCGGAGATGTTTGAATATTTCAAGTGAAATGAAAAATCAGATTTTGTCTTAGCTTAGACAGCAGTTTTATTGGTATTTAATGTAAAGTTTGCTCCCCCAAGAAAGTAAGGAAACACGTAAATATTTAAAAGTGAAAAATTCAGTTGTTCTGTTAGAAAAAAAGTATTCAAATCAGTGAAAATATGATTTTTTTTTTCTTACTTGGCTAAAAACATTAGTCAACAGGTAATCATGGTCTTGAGCCTGATCCTGCATTTTAGATTAGGAGTTTTAACACAAGTTTCTGCCCACAACTGCAAAAATAACACAGTAGGGGGCAGGAATGGGCTGGGGTCCATGTTTTGTGTAAGATTGACAGAAGGCCCTATCTCAAGGGCCCTTTGTAGCACAGAAATGATGAAAGAACATTAGCAATTTGAATAAATTAAGATAGCTAGAAATAACTAATCTTATAAACCTGATACACCTATTGAATACAGGAAGAGGAAGGTTTTGAATCCCTGAGCCTGGGTAATGCTTAGAACCAGTGATGTCAAGTGCACTTTTGAATAATTTTGAACCCTACTAAATGCTGAATAATTGAATGTAACCTTTTGTGTTCGAAGGTTTTAATTTACAGTATGATTTCCACTTTATTTGCACATTGTGACCACACTGGTGGCTCAATGGCTGCAGGTGATTGATAATTGATATTGATACTGAATACCACTGTTGCTTCAGATATCAAATCCCTAGTAACTCACCTCTCTTAGAGTTTTTGCTCTCTAACTGTCTTATTAGAACCTTTAAATGACAATGCTGTCCCACAAACTGCAGTAGCACAGCTCAAGCATCACACTGTACTTTGAAAATTTATCCCTTCCTGTTTAAGCTGTTGCATTAGAGGAAATCTGCCTCAGGATCTTATTCTGTATAGCTGAAGGGGTGAGGAAGCAGAGTATATAGCAAAAATTTATTATGAATTTGTTATTTATGTGTCTTTAAAAATAAATGTATTGTTTTGATGGGATTAGAGAGTAACAAAGTGTTATAAGTTTTTGCTTTATTGTGCTTCATGGGCCTTTATTCAGTGTTACAGTCTATATGCTTTCTCACAGGCTTTCATCCAAGCATCTGTCTAGGGACAATTAGTCAAGTATTCATTTTGAGTATACATTATGAGGCAATTAAATAAGAGCTGCTCTCCTTGGAGAGGAGATGGAGTGAGATCTGGGACATTAATTACCGAGATGTCATGAGAAACTGTAGTGAAGTAAGTCATCTGGTTCCAGCTTGAACTTGCAGCCAAGCTGCAAACTCACTGCAACTTGATACTGCAACGCGGATCCAGCGAAAGCCCCTTGCTTAGCCCGGTGTGCGCGCTTGCTAGGAAAGGGAGGGAGACGGGAGTAAGAAAAAGAAACTCTACTATTCTTAACAGTTTTGGGAGATGTGGGAGCTCTTCATAAGCAAATAAAGCAGTTGCCATTAATCCTCCAAAAAGAAAATGAAGGGGCTACTGAAACTTCCCATCGGTTTTAATTTCCATGATGGTTACTGAGATGGTCTGTTCAACCTAAGAAGGCTCAGAAACTGGAGCTTAACAAGTTTCTAGTGGGTCAGACTGGCTGCTTATATGTTACATGCACACTTTGGTGTTATGGTTAAAGACATTAAAAAAAATAAAGAAAAATTGCTTCCCAAATTAATCAAAACCTTAGTTTTAAGTAGCAAAAACTTGAACCAGCAGTTTGCCACAAAGTCCTCTGTCTGGCACACATTAGTGGACGAGCCTGAATTCTCCATGGTTGTGAGGGCCAAAGCAGCGCGAAGGTGGCTGATTGATGATGATTTAATTAATTTGGCTGATTAGTGATGATTAATTTCATGCTTTATGGGGGTCCCATATTTTCTTCTGAGGGTGGTGGGACTGACATAATTTCAGTGATTCCTTCCTGCGTTCTGTGAGACAGGGTGTCAGGCCTGTTAGCTGCAAGGTGTTCATGCATGATGAAGAGGAGGAGGAGGAGGATGTACAGGATGATGCTGCAGCTGGAGGACCACACCAGGGTCACCAGCAGCAATATTTTGAGTGGAGGTGAGAAGTGTGAGTTACAGCAATGAAACTGGTGGCAAGACCAGAGGAAAAGCTGTAATAGGGGTCTGGGCAGGAGTGAATATGTGTTTCTCAGGACCCTCAGGAGACCATGTTAGCTTGGGTATAGCATCCCTTTAATGTCATTGCATGGTTTTCAGGCTACAGTGAGCTTGTGCCCATCTGCCTTTGAGAGTCAATGCTTGCCTAACACTACCCTTCTGTGCAGACATTCTGCAAGAGGATGAAGTCTTAAATAAGACCTAGGCAGAAAGGATTAAACCTTCAAATGTTCTGAACTGCAGGTGGCAGGTGAAGGGCATGGTCTCCAGAGTGTGGACTGGAGATTGTGCCTAGGTTATAGGCTTGAGCATTTGATGGGAAGGTGGAGGAGTCACCCACTACAATGGAGGAAATTGAGCTGATGGGAAGGTTGGAGAAGAAAAGATCAAAACTTGGTTTTATGGAGTTTAAGGTGGCAGCTGGATCTGCACCAGGAGATGCTGTCAGGGAAGTAGGAGAGCCATAACAGGCAGTGGGGAACAGGATTTTATGAACTGGGTGTAACATTTTCAAAAATGGACTTGTGAACCTCCTCTGAACAAATAACAGGGAGCTGTTCAGAGAGAGAGGAGGTGGGAACCAGGCTTAAAGGATGACACTGAAGAAACCTGTTTGATTTCCATGTATTTTATGATCATGAAATTATTTTTACATGTGTAACTTGCCCTGTGCACTCGGTGTGTACAGAAATTCAACAGGCCAGCATCATCCCAGTATGCCCTTTTACTGGTCCCAGCACCCCACGGTGCCACATGGTCTCACTAAATCATTGTTACCAGACAAATACTGCAAGAAAACTGACTGTGGCACAAACCTGACGGTGAATGTATGATCAGCTGACATCATTAGCAGAGATAACAAGTAGTATAGGGAGGAATTTAAATGTCCTTTATTTTAGTGTCTGGAAGATGGTTTCTGTAAAAAGCAGCAAAGTGTCACGAGAATGGATAAATTTAACAGGCACTGCAAAGAATTGCCTTTCCGTGTGGCGAGAGAGCTGTCTACATTACAGCAGGGAGGTCACTGCTAATTAGCATGTAGGAAGTGAGATCTGCTCCTTGCACTTGCTCTGGTTACATGACGAGATTTGGAGCAGAGGAGCCTGCAGACACCCTGGTTTAGACTCTTTGCTCCCTCCACATAACCCCAGTGGAGCCTTTGGCCAACTCTTGAGCCCAGCTGAGTTGTGCTTTAAACCACGCTATGTTTTCCCTTTGGCAAGGCAGGGACAAACCCGGTCTTGGATGGATGTCAAGTTTCCCCAGATCTGTTCTCACTTACATTCAGCTGTTTGCTGACCACTGGGGCTCCATGATGAGTAGGGACGACCGTGGGCAGCAATGATCTGTGAATGATTGCTTTTCTTTCTTCTCATTACGTTGGGACAGGGTGAGTGAGACGTGAGGTCTGCTATGGTGGTTCCTAGAGACAGGAATATTTCCCACAGGAAGGGATGTTCCTGTGAAGCTGCAGTGAGCACTTTGGTGGCTCAAAGGAATGTGGAGGGACACAGTGGGAAACAGGCAGAAGGGAAATATATTTGGGTTAGGGGTCCTGGGTGTTGTGGAACTCAGCTACCTAATTTTGGCATTAGGAGTAATTTTTCTGCATGACTCACTCAGATCTGGGTTTCAGAAATATTAGCTGTGGGTGGGTACTTACAGATGAGTCTTTACATTTTTGGGGGTGAAAAAAAAAAGGAAAAAAGAAAATCTTGCAAACTCATTGCTTAGCTTTCTCTCCTGTTAGGTTTGGGGTAAAGAGTAAAGAATCTTGAAAGCCCACAAGTATTTGTATTTAGCAATTCGGTGGTTTTATCTCTGCATGAGACCAGGCTAGGATAGAAAATGTCTTGGAAACACAGATTAAAACAGCTCTTTAAGTAGTGGCTCCCAACCCCCTCCCTGAAATTTCTCATGGCAATTTAATTAAAATCAAGAAGGAGTCTGACTAACACCCCTGAAACTCAGGGCCATAAATACCTAGTCTGAACTTCACTCCATTTACACAATGTGTCCGAGCACAAATCCTAGGCAAAGTTTTAGTCTGGATCCAATCACTATGTGTCAAACAAATTAAAAATGTGTCTTCTTAAAATTATTATTATTTTTGAGTTCTCCATCTAGGAAAGACAGTGGGAAATATTGCAAAACATATTTGTTTAAAGTAGTCCAGAAAGTCCAGTCAGGGAACAAGCTGTCTTCAAGCCTAAAACTAGTCTGCATCTGAAAAGTCTTTGAATTACTTGAACTCTCTTTTTGCTAGCAAATGAGAAGTTTTTAAATATCATTTTCTGCTTGCTGAGTGATTTTCTGAAGTTTGCACAGTGGGTTGCTGCAGAATGCGATTTTCGAGACCAAAACGTAGTAAGCTATTGTCCAGGTTTGGACAGCAGGAAGGAATAATGGTGTCAGCCAGGACTGGCTGTACCCCGTTTGCTCCTGTGAATTCCCTAGCTGTGAGCTCTGCTGCGGGGTGAGGCCAGTTAGCAGCTATCACATGCCACAGAGTGGGCAATGGCAGTGGGAGAAGGCTAATGGAGGGGATAGGATGAGAGAGGGTGTCTAATTAGGACCCTGCAATAGAAATTCAATTTGTCCTTTCCTTGCATGCAGCTGGAACCCAGTACGAGGCACCTTCATCCCTGCTAAATTTGCAAGGCCATTTATAGACATGAGAAGGGTCATGAGGGAAAATACTTCTTCTCCCTGAGCTCTTAGGCATGTGCACTGGTTCATCCCCTTTCCTTATGCTTCCCATATGGCATTGCTAGCATGTAAGGGGAGGTCATATAGCTGAGCTGCAGCGGCTGAGAGCTGGGTGTCTGATCTCCATGCTCCTCTAAGCTCCTTTCACACCTTGTGAGGAGGAACAGGCACCTCCAGGAGGTCATTTACCACACTGTATTGGGTCAAGCTGCATAGGGATGTGCTTTCTATTGGTATGTAGAAAGGGGTTGATAACACACCAATGTTTTGGCTACTGCTGAGCAGTGCTCGAACAACATCAAGGCTGTGTCTCCAACATTTTCCCCCCACCAGTGGGATGCAAGGGGGCAAGATCTTGGGAGGGAACGTAGCCAAGATGCCTACCCAAACCAATCAAAGGGATATTCCATACCATATGATGTCAGGTAAGATATAAAAACTAAGGGAAAAGGAAGAGGAGGGGGGACATTCATCTTTTGTGACATTTTGTCTTCAGGAGGAACAACTATGTATACTGAAGCCCTACTTCCCGGGAAGTGGCTGGACATCTCCTGCTAATGGGAAGTAGAGAATAAAATCTTGGTTTTTTTCCTTTTGCTACTGCATGTGGTCTTTGCTTTTGCTTTTTCTTTATTAAACCACCTTTATCTTGACCCATGAGTTTGGTTTTATTTTTTCCATCTCATTCTCTCCCCGCCTGTCCTGCACACCCATCCTAGAACCCTGGTTTAGGATGGGATTAATCAGCCATGAGAAGTGGGTGTCATTTCCCTGTGACCGTAGAGGTAGCAGAGGCTGCTGGTTTAGGTAAGCCTGTGTATTCTCAGTGGCTTCAATTGGGTGGCATGGCACTTACCCTCAGAGAGTAAATGCTTGGAGACACGCTGCTTAGCACAACAGTTGCCATAGCAGATAGGAAATTGACAGCAGTGTCAGTATGAACTGGAAGGCAGGAAGCCACAAGAGTAATCAGAATTTCTCTTAATGCTTAGTAATGCCTAAAGCAGTTATTGTTTCAGGAAGCAATTCCACTTGCAACTCATCTTGTTCTCCCATAGCATTCATGTGAGTCACTGTGACCGGTTCTCTGAGACCTGGGCACAGCTATCACAGACATGAAAAGTGTTTTCAGACTGCCCAAATTCAATGGGCATCCTCCTATGGTGTCTCAGGACCAACCTCCTCCCGCTCCTGGAGTCACCACCAGCACAATCGGTTGTAAAAGCAAGTTCCCATGTTCTCAGGTAGGGAGTACATCAAATTGGAGACTAAGGATGAAGAAATTGTGTAACTGATCATCTACTTTGTCTGCCATACCCATGACATGTGAAAGCTTCAGATGTGTCTGCGTAGAAATCCACAATTCAGTATCACTTTTCTTTGCTCAACACCACCTTATTTTTCTGAAATAAGAATACAGAATTTCCTTGATTTAAGGGTCCTTAACTCTTGAACATCTGAAGGAGATAGATTTTGCCTAGCCAGAGTAGTGTAACACTTTCTTATGCACTTATGAGTCTGAATTATTATGTGTAAGGTATCACAACCCTTTTGGCCAGATGTAATACAAATGTTTTAAAATGAAATTGCCTTATTCTCGTACTGTTTGTCCCGTGCTTTTTTAAGAGCCTAAAGGTTTTTAAAATGTGGAAGTCACTGATATAGAAATAGTGAGACAAATAATGCATTTGATGATGTATCTTGACATAAGGAGGAGTTTCTTAATGGTGTCCCATAAACAGTGCCAATTGCGCTATCATGCTGCTGAAGAACACAATTAGTGGCAATTATAAACTGAGGCTTGTCATTAACAAGGTACATACAAACTGGAGACATGAGACAAGTAAGACTCATGACTTCCTAATCCTGGGTGGAAAACAACAGTGCAAACATATATGAAAACCAAATCTGCAACCAGACAGACCCATGAACTGGTAATAAATGCCAGTGGCACAGACTCAACCTTGACTAATCTTGTTTAAAGGATCTAAGACTGAGTTACAAAGAAAAAAAGAAGTCTAATGAATGCATCCAAGGATATTGAAACCCAGCACAAAATTGCTGATGCAAGGGAAAAAGTGAAATAATTTCAGCATGAGTCTGTGAAGACATGCATTCAAAGGACGTGAACAACAGCAAGTACACTTTATGCATCCAGTGTGAGGAATAATTAACAATCTTAAATGAAAAATGGAAGCTGAAGACACTTAAAAAAATGGGTACCAGCACAAAATATCTTACTGCTTCAACCTCATTCATTAACAGTCACAATATGTCACCTTATAATACTCTGCTCACATCACAGGAAATTTTTGGTGCTCTGAATGCTCAGTTGCCTGCATAGGGGGTGAAGGGAAGAGACACACGCAAGTTTGAACCCGCAACATCTATTTCTATCTTCTGTGTTTATTATTGTATTTTTGTTATATTTATTTTATTGAAACTGGCAGAAATTTTTCTCTCAGAATGTTATGGTCCTTTATTAAGCCACATAGCCTAAAAAATCAGGAGCCACCAATCAAAACCATGATGTGAATGTGCTAATGGTAAATTTTTAATGTAAATAATTAGATTTTATTTAAAAACATTTAAACCCTTACTTTTTCTAATTGAGAAGGTCTACACTCCTGCCTCTAAACATTTATGCTTATGATGGAAGAGGAATATCAAGTTTTGACCATCTTTGTGGGATTTTACTGACAGTAATACTGAGATGATCTTCTGTTCTGTTCTTCTAAACAAGCCAGGACTTAGGAAAGCCTTTATAAAACCACAGGATTTTATCCAAATACAACTGATGTCATAATTAATTGCTTTTCTTTGTGGAAAAAAAAAAAGTATTGGAGCTAGCATTTTGTTTAATCTCTTGGGCTGGAAGAGAGTAGTATTATCTTTGCACCTATCTCTGTTATTTATTTGTGTCTAGTCATAGCAAAATGAAACATCAAAAAGGTATTCACTGTGTGACTTTATTAGTCAGTTTCAATATAATTATAACTATTTCATTGTTTTTATTTGTGCAACTGTTGTGGCCAGAAGTCCTCCTCCTAAGCAAGAACACTTTTTAGTTGGGTGCTTTCCAAGCCAAGAATGAAAAGATGATCCCTCCCTCCAAAAGCTTGCAGCAAGGAAACAATAACCCTGTATTATTTGGCAGGAACCACTGTAATCACAGTGTTTCAGCAACTGCACTCATATCAAATGACTTTTATGTCACTTCCTTAGAAGGAGAGAGTGCCTGTGAGGTATTAGCAATTTATTTGTCTCCTGTGAGAGTCATGCACAATTCTAGTTCTTTTTGAAAGGTCAGAATAAGACATTTTGAATTTTGAAGTCAAAACCAATTCCTAAGTTAAGTAAAATTTCTATCTCTAGAAAAAAAATTACTTTGTGATCTGAACTGGCGTCCTTTATAATGCTAAAAACTGATCTTCAACCTCTTTTCATTGTCAATTTTAGCCAGTTCTACCTGGAGAAGAAATCAAGCTACTGTCTACATAGAAGACACACTTGTGCGTATGCACAAACACACACTTTCTCTTTCACTTTTAGCCTCTTATTTTGATTTACAGGGGCAGACTACCCATTAAAAAAGCATTAAACCTATAATCACCAGTGGAAAGCTAATGGTTTCCACGCTGTCTACCCAAAGGCTCTATTGAAGAACAAATCTGATTAGTGATGTGGCAAAAAAACTATAGATCAAAAAAGACAGAGCACTTATTTCACTATTCCAATGAAACCGTAACATGCCATGGATAGACCATTTTTAGCCTATAAACCTCTTCCTGTGGCCTGAAATACTGACATCCCCATACCTATGGGAAGATCAGCTTTAGGCACTTAAACGATTAAGAGATGTAAACTGGGCTGCCCATGCTGCTAAGGGATATAAACCTTTGCTCATTCAGTGCAATGGGATGATCAGTAACCACACAAACTGGCAGATGCGAGGTCTGGACTGCTTTCCCCAGCCCACACAAAGACTGAACAACACAGGTAACTCCTGGAGCAGTAAGTCAAACCTCTGTTTTGCAAAAATCTACCGTATTTCAAGCTGTTCTCCTCTTCAGTACCAGTAAGATTTCAGGAAACTGGATGGATAAGGTATCCCCATATCAGTTTTCAGTTTAAAAAATATGTGATATTCTTTTGAGTAAGAATTAAGCTACACTTTCTTCTTAGCTGGAGAAGATAAAACGAAGATAAACAATAACCTATGTACTCAGGTAGAAAAATGCAGTTAAATTTTCAGCTTTATTAGTGAGTCTACATGGGCATATGTGTAACTGAGGCATCTTTTTTCCTCCTTAAATGCCTGAACTGTGTGAGATATTGCCTTTCCTGCAATGTAGGCTCTGAATCTTTGAGCTTGAGCCCTGTTGGGGTAAGCAAAAAATTGCTGCTGGGTTGCTAATTCTTTAAAGCTTTGAAACTGTTTCTCCTTAGCCAGAAACAGCTTGGCTGAAGTGAGACCTTGTGGGCTTGCTTGAAAAGTCCTCTGTTTTTCTGGGGTGTAATGGGAACTCATGAGAAAAAGCTGTAGCTGAAGATGCAGGGATGAGCAGTGAGCTATCCGAAATTGCCATCCCTGCATTTCAAGCTGGGTAAAAGCTATTATGTGTGTGTGTAGGTGGGTACTCTTTTTGAACAGTTCTAGGAATTAAAGCTAAGGAATTAAACCTATATGCATTTAGCCACAAAACTGCAAAACCAGCTTATCTCTTGTCCTTCAGCAACCATGTTTACTTGGGTGCCTACTTATCTGTCTTCTGTTATGAAGCTGAAGTTCCCTCCAGCAAGAAACAGAAAGCTACACTGTTCTGAAATGTGCTTACAATTTGGCTGAATGCTATCAATAAGCCAACAGTACAGACTGATCTAAGCCCTTATTTTAACTAAGTTATCTAAACTGGTCAATTAAATGGCTATAAAGCAATTTAAGAGTTGGCTTCCTCGGGTTCTTCTAATTCTCTTGAATGAATACATTTTAAAAGAATTTATGAAAATGCACTACAGTTGAAAAAATATTCACCCAAGTTCTTTTCTCTACTGTGCTATTTTTTTTTTTTTGTAGTCTGCAGCAAATTGGTATTACTCTTCCCTGTGTCTGTAAAATGCTCAATGAGTTCAAATGACTCTCAAATCTACCGAGACAGTTGAATTATTGCAAAAATCTGTCTAGGGCTGTAGACATGTGTTCTTTTGACTCCCCCTCCATCCTACTGAAAAATAAACTACTGTTCTTCATGGCTTATTTTGTCTCTGTCAAGGAAACTTTCTGCTCTCTTCTCAGGAGAATTGTACAATAGCAATCTGATCCTGACCTTTCTACCTCTTCCTTGAATAACAGATGAAAATTGGACAGCAAAAAGTGGTGTATGCTCCATAACTTGTATCCCAGACACAACCTAATGACACTCCTCTTCTAGTAAAAACAATAGTCGCAGCAAAGGTTAAGGTAAACAGGTTTAGCTAATTACCTCTTAATCAAATCCTGTTATAATTTACTGCTGTCCTCTGAAACTCTGTGCCTACTAAACCATTGACTTTGGTTGGATTAACTTATCTCTGATAAACGTAGTGTGATTAATTTCTCCCACAGTATAGCAGCATGTAAACATCAAACAGGAATAATATATGACCAAATAAACTCAACTCATACACTATCACAGCAGAACTCTCCAAGGCCCTCATGTACCGGGCACTGAAGTCTAATCCCATTTTTTAACAGAAGATGATGGTGGGGAAGCAATCATTTTTATGTTATTCTTTGTCCCAGGGACAAAAAAGCAAACATCAGAAACAAAATGCATCACCACTTTCACTATGAGGAAATTCACACTGCATACATATAATGTGCACTTTTGCACATGAAAATCCTTACTGTGGACATGTAATTTGAGTGTATACGTGTGAACACAAACATGCATTTGTCATATTAAGCTTTGAAAACATGGCTGTGAACACCCCGAGTGACTTATTTTTTAAAGTTGTCTTTCTAGAATATGAAATAATCTGTTTTTCAAGTGAGTGGGAGGGAATAAGGAGGGCTCAATAAAAAAACATCTGAAATGTTTGTATGACATCTGAAACTACGTGCACTTCTTGAGTTTATACTTTGGTTTCAGGCTCAGACTGGTTTAATCAAAACATTTGTTACTTTTTGAGCAAAATTTAGACTGCTTTTTAAAGAAGCTGCTCTGAGGTATGATTCTGTATCAAAATAAGTAAGTCATAATCCCCCCGAGCTTTCTTAGAAGCCCTATGAAATGCACTAGTTTAGATTCAGTTGCAGTTTGTTTTTTTATCTTTATACAAACCCAAAATCTGAGGCAGAGAGTAGAAAATGTCTGCATAAAGTCCTTGTTGCGGCGGGAAACAGCAGAGCTTTGTACAGCTCTGTCTGCTGGTGATGCTCTGATATACTCAGTGAGACAGAAGAAATTTACCTGTTCTGACTAATCTTAAACACAGATCTAGCCTTGTTTTAGCATTAACTTTACTTCAGTGCCACTTGCTTACTGAAAAGCAGCAGGTTGTCCAAACAACACCACCACCTACACCAAAACACTGCCCTAACTGTAGCACTGTATGTCCTTTCCCATGCTCCTGAAGAGCTGCTATTACACTGATCTCACTTTGAACACTAATTTGCACTTGTCAGCCACATAGTGCTTACTATTTTTATTTGCTATAACAAAAGCTAGGACAAATTACTTCTTGGATCTCAGCACCAGCCTACGTTTAGTGTGTTGAGTAACCCTTATTGTTGGGACATTTGAAGAGGAATTCCTCTAAATGTAAAGCAGTGGATTCACGCTTCATGACTGCTACTCTGAACAGTGGTTTTCTGTGGTCTATAGACATTGTGGTTCAATTAAAAGGACCAAACACAACCAGTCTTGAGCACAGTTGAACTGTGCAACCTTTCAAAGGAACGCAAAATTTAAACAGAAAGAGCTGGATGTAATAGTGGTCCTGAAATGGCTATGGTAGAGTTTTATTTTGAAGCTAATCCACATATTTCCATAGAAATTAATAGATCCCTTCACTGGGGATCACGTTGTGGTGACATGCACATTATAAACAAATGACGGGCCAAGCTTTAGGAACCTTCAAACCATCCCTTTGTTGGACAGATTCGCAGTTGCCATTGCCCTTTGATTTTCTCCCTTTTACATGTGTTTTTGTTAACCCTTCTGTTGTGTGCCTTCTGAAAATAGACCTCAAGTTCAAGGCTGTGTACAGTGGTTGGATTTTTCTCAAGCCATTGGAGTTCCAGCCAGTAAGTGTCCCAGAGCACAGGCCAAATTAATTCCATCATCATCAAATGGAAACAAAGTGCCTGAGACAAAGTGACTGAGAGGTCAAGGAAATCTGCAGCTGAGAATCAAACTGGGGCCAGTCGGAAATTCAATACATTAAAGGTGAACTAGGGGGCATTTTTAGAGCTTGGGGTGCACTCCAGTGATTGCACACAATCCTTCATGCTTTTTGTGGCTTTATCTCAGATTTATTGTTGACTGATGCACAAGATGAAATAATGAGGATTATTCTGTGATGTGAATTTTCCTTCTTTGAATTAATTTTGTATAGCTGATGCTATTACTATATGAAGTGACTTTTTAGAAAACATTTTTAAACCCTACACCAGTACAGGAAAGCTTTGTGTGTCTGACAACTCTGGAGTTCCCTGGTCAGAAGACAGGTCAGGGTTCAACCTATTAAACTTTTGGTAGCTGCAAGATGCTACATGAGCTGAATTGCACATCCACTAACACAGACCTGATTGCTGCTTCCATTTCCTTATATAGCAATGGACAAAGCATGAAAGAAATTAATGCACACTTTATCCCTTACAGGGCTGATATCTTTCTGGCTGACTGATAAAAACTGTCAGATGATCAGACAGGAGAACTGTACCTGCTACGTAGCAAGTATGCCTCAGAGCAGCACTATTATTTAAGACTCACTTCCATTCAATGGCAGGTCCGGGAAAACAGGGAAAAAACATAAGCTAGCTTTTGGGTGAAAACAGCTGTGAGTTTTCAGTGCAATTGTAATCTTGCACCCTAAATTCATGACCCCTTAAATTTGGTGTCATGTGAAACCTGATTACTCATCCCCTGAGGGAAAGAAATCCTATCTGAGAAGCTCTGACACTTCCAAACTGCCCCACATCTTTGTGGCTTTAAGCCACATAAAAGTAATAACCATTCCATAAGATATTGCTCAGTGGCTCTTGGAAATGGCTTGGAATAGGACTTATTCAGCAGATTTGTATAAAACTGAATCTCTTGTTTTTACAGTATGGGCAGATTAAAACATGAAATGTAATCATACTGACTAAAATCTGTGCCTCTCCACAACACTGTTTCATATCAAACCTCATGCTTTTTGGTTGCCTGTTGTGGATTGCCAGCTGGCTCTGTAATGCCAGAACGGGGCACTGGAATATTGTTCATGTTTCAAAAAAGCATCTATTGTATCTTCCCCCAATCAAACTGCCAAACACACCCAGGCTAACCTGGGTCTGCAAAGCCCTGAGTATTCTCCTCCTACCTTTGGGGTCCCCCTTGCCTCATGAAAACTATAGAAAGACTCCCATTTATTTTGGCTCCTGTCTACAGGTCCTTCACAACAGTTAGGCCAGAATTTGAAATAACCTCAACCAAAGGCTTCCATTAGAGCATTGCCTCTTGCCCTGATCTCCTTCTTCAGACAATGTATAGAGGAAATTATATGGAGAGGGTTATTCAGCCCAAGTTCTATACCACCATCTACATGTAGAGTTAATTATCCTGGAATACTTCAGGACACAGGACACTTAGATAAAGTGGTAACTTTAGATAAATTAGATAACTTTTTATGTCTTTAGTATGGACTTCTGTGTCTGGACTCATCACCCTAGACATCTTCCAGAGTTAAGGGAGAGAAACGAAGGTGCTTTCAGATTGTCATTCATCTCATGACCAAATATAGTGAGATAAATCCCTCTCTTTTATGTTCCCAGGGGACAGTGGGATCCACACCTGCAGGATGATATGGATATGAAATGAACTGCGGCATTTGGTCATGCTTTAGGTCCCCATTGTGTTGAGAAATCCCATCCTGGAGTGACTGGGTTTTAAACTTAAGAGCCTTCCATAAAATTCTGATAGTTTCTTAGGACGAACCTAGGCAAATGGAACCTGGGTTTTTAAAATGATTCCTCTGTGAGAGAATGAACTCCATTAAGCAATGCTGAGTCTCTTTAAAACAGGTAATTCTTGGTGGATGTTAAGAGAGTAAGTGTAGCAAGACATTTGCATTAAATTGTTGAATACTATTGTACGAAGTAAATTTTGTCTTTTTTTTTTCTTTTCATTAGTGCATAGAAAGAAACACTTCCTTTCTGCACAGCATGGTTCATTTTATCTTGAGGGTTTTTAAACCTAATTTATAAGGTTTGGAAAAATTGTCAGCTGGCTATGAGATTGATGAATTTGGAGGCATTAATAAATGTAATCTGCACTGTGAGGACTGCATCAATTGTAAGTTTGAAAGCTTATTTACAGTGACACTAGATCTGAAGAGTATTTTACATTTGAATCAGAGTATAATTCTGCTTTTGGCACCTCTAGAGAAAAGCACAGATTAAAATATATACGTGCTTTCCCCGCCCATTTTTATAGTGGGAGAATTGCCTATGTAGGTTTTATGAACAGTGAGAGAAAACAGCTCAGCCCTAGCCATGTGATGCTGGTCTCTGTTTCTTACTTGTCAACAGCCACAGTTTTAGTGGTATATAACAGTCAAGGCACTGAGAGAATAACACGGGTATTTTCACTGTTCTTCCAAGTTCCCACACTAGCATTGCAAAAGGATGGTGTTCTAAGCTCTTCTCAAGCTAATACTGAAGTTTCTTCTCATTATTTGTGTTGTTTACCAGCTAGACCCAGATGATAAATAGTAAAAAGGACATTGAAATTGTGGGTCCTGTCTGGGCCATTGCAGATTTTGTATTTATGCGAAGCGGAAGTGTTAGCAGAAGAGAAGGAAGGTTTCCGTCCTCAGAACCCGTTTGTTGGGCTGAGCCTCAAATGTGAGCAGGAAGGAGAAGCACCATCAGAAATGTTGTGGCATCAGGGGAGCCCCTGCCTGCTTGGCACTGTTGCATCCATGGGAACCGTAAGCACCTTCAGCTTCAGGCAGCAGGTTTTGGGGAACTTGGCTTTTGGACTCGCAGCTATTGCAGAGGTTAGCCATCCAAGTCACATTCCTATGCAGGTCTGACTCTATATCCTGAGGGTGTCAGAGCTTAAATTGTGCTCCTCTCCCCAGCATTTTCTAAGTCTGGAGGCTCCTTTCAACATGATAACTTTGGTTCTCACTTTGACAACTCCCCTCCTGTGTTACGTGAGGGCACCATATCCAGATCAATGGGTCCTGGTAGAAGTGAGCTGCTGCAAAGCTGAGTCTAAATCCCCTTTGTGAGTCCAGTCCCTTTGTGGATGCCAGCTGTGCTTGGAAATTTGACTTAGGATCTTAAAATCACTTTGTAGATCTAGCCCTCAGGCACCTTTGAAAATCCCTCCATAGGAAATGAGGGTTTTTTCACCATAAGTGTGAAATAGAGTATAACTCTCACTGGTTTTAGTGCAACTAAGATCATGTAGCGCTTTTTATAGACTGCCAAAGGGTCTAAATATGGTCAGTAAACCAGAAGGTGTTTTAAGGGGAGTAGACAGAAGGCGGTTACGTCTGCATGGGCTCATTGCCATCTGTATTTAAAGCATGGGGGGGGCTGTGATGCCTTTGGGGAGGAATGCAGCTACTTGCACTTTATTTTATTCTTGTAATTTGAGTGCCAAGTCCCTGGAGCTGAGGAGAGATGATTCTTTTTCTTGCCTCTGTAACATTCAGGTAAATAAATAATGAAACATTGTACACTGGTCCACTGTACAGAAAATTAATTAATTGAATAGCTTAGCATTTCAGTGATTACATGTATTTCCAATTTGTTATTTTAAGCAGGCTGGATTTTCAGCACAGCTTCCCCTGGAAAAAAACACTTTCATACATTAAGGTCTGCATATGAGTTTTCTAGCAAAATTGACTGTGAACCATTGAATGGCACAGGCTGAAAAAAAATGTATTCTGTAGCATCTGTATGGATCCATGTTTTGATGTAGAGAAGGGCTCTTACAACAAGTCTACTGTCATGCACCTTTTGGTGCCTGAGATGAACGTCGTGGGTCTTGTGCAGACAACAGTTACTTTTCTTTTGTGAAGGAAAAATATGTAGTAGTATATTTGTTTTAACAAAAAATACCCTGTGAAGAGGACTCCTGGGGAACTGAAATTTTACCATACGGGCTCCAGCCTGCAACTCTTAGAGGTTTGGGATGGTTTGTAGTCTACAAATGCACTGACAGATGTGTGATTTAATGTGGAGAAACACTAGCACAATGATCCTTTCATAGACCTCTTAAAACATTATTGTTTCCTGTCTTCTAGCTGTCACTTCTGGAAATTTGAATGTAATGCTGAACCCTTCACTGGGTTTAATGTCATCTTTGCGTAACTGCTCCCTTTTGGAAAGAGATGCACAGGTGTTAATCTACTTATGTATTTCAGCTGTGTTACTGTTTGAAAGAGGGCTATCAGAAAATGTTCTCTGTGTTTTGCATTGACAGACTTTCTATTTCTTTAGTTACAAGTAGGTTTTGTGAATACATTCAAAGAGCTTTCTTTTGCAAACTCCTGAATCTTCCAAGGAATCATTTCTTGACTTTGAGTCTGGACAGCAAGGTTGTGGGAAAGTAGGATCAAAACCATCAACTGTAAATTTTGCTTTGAAGTAGACTGATGTCTTCTGGAAGAGACTTCTGGATACTGGAGCTAAGGAAATAGTAAAATTTCATCTTGTACTCACACAAAAATCTTGTTCTTGTGAAGCAGTTGCATCCCACCTGCAATGCTTGATTACTGAGCTGCTTAGATGACACAATCGATGAAGGTCTACTTATACTAGCTACTGGTACCAGCATTTACTTGCACCAGGCAAAGAGCTGCCCTTGAGGTTTTGGACTCAAATTTTAATTTCAGCAGGTAAGTGCATTGAAACCTTAGGGCTGTATGCTGTGTATTTTCTTTTCACCTTTTTATGCTGCTTAAAAATATTTTAGTTGCTTAGGGGAGAGATGGTGCTACTAACCACTGAAAATGTGGAAGTTGTTGAAGCAAATAAGCACTCAGAGTGACAAAACTAAGAAATTATGTATTTATTCCCTGATAGAGCTATCATCACAGTTTTCAGGATCCTTCCCTTCAGCAAAACAATTTCTTTCCACACAACCCTCTTGATCACCTCGATGGCTCTGCACCAACCCCACCCAGGGTCAGCCGTGTCAGCACACACGGGGAGTTACCACATGAGTGTATCACATGTACACTTTAGTGACACAAAGAGAGGCCCATGGGCCAAACAGCTCAGGTAAATGGTGCAGTGAGCAAATATGCACTTGCTTACAATGTTGTAGACCATTCAGGGTAGGCTTTGGTAGAGCGGGATTGTGCGCGTGCAATGTGACAGTAGACTGATGGAGTGCAGTAGCCTGTATGGCACCGCTACACCAGGACCTCCAAACTTCGCCGTGTGTGAGGATGCTCAGGCTCCTGTGATGCCTAATGGACACGCTGCTTGCAAGTACCAGAGCAGTTTCTGCTTGAACTGCTTGCTCGGATATTGTGCTTTTTGCCTACCAGCTTGCCCGCTCAGAGGTCTGACAACTTCATGTCCACCATCTGCTATCCTGCAGCTTCTCTTTTTCTAAACATCTGCTTCATTTGCCAGGAACAGGATAGATAAATGAGGTGTGACTGCTGCTGAGCACTTTGGAGCAAAGAAGCTTGTCAATGAGGTCATGTTGTGGTTTTAAGATCCTGACAGTCCAGGCCATGGTTATCAGACCTGGACTTTCTAGGTTTGCAGTTTGATTTTAGCATATCTTACTATCCCCTTGATTTATCTCTGTGGATCGCGCTTCCACACATGCAGTGCTTTTCTGTAAGATACAAATGATGCTAGTAACTTTAAGGGCAGAGAAGAAATAAGAACAAGATGTACAGTTCTTTAGATGTTTTGATGTGAGCTTTCTACTCCTGTGCTTTCTGCTGACTCAAAAGATTTATCCAAAAAGAAACATTCATTTCAAAAATTAAAATAAAAATCAATCCTCTCCCTTACCCTCAGCTCTTTGACTATCTTGTCAGGAAAGCACAGTGGAGCAGAGCCAAACCTGATACAAGGTTCATCAATGACAAATTGTGCCTTTGAAGTTGTGTTTGTTGAAAAACCAGGAAACCTCCATTTGAATTGCTTTAACAAATGTTTTCCTTTACTGTTTAAATTGAGGAAGAGAATCCAAGGGCAAGGAGATCAGAACAACTGTTTCACAAATGTAGAAGTCAGTCTATTTGTCACTGGCAGCTGAAAAGACGTTATTTTCAATACTCTGTGTGCAGTCAGGTTGATTAAATGTGGGTGTTAATTGGAGCCTCAGCTAAGTCATTAGCAGCTTTTAGTGTTGTGTTGTGGTACTAGATGCAAGTGAAGCAGAAACAGGAAGGGAATCCAGCCTTGCATGTGCCTCCAGCATCACTTGGACTGGCACTGATGCTGGAGGAAGCAGTCCCGTCCTCTCCCCACTCCTGGAAGCTTCTTCCCCGTCCTTACCAGCAAAGTTGTCCAAGTAGTCATGAAGCAGGAGCCAACCCAGGTTGAAAAGATCCATAACTGCATCATCAGTCCAGCTGATGTTGGCTCGTCTCCCCAGACTGGCTTCCCACATCCTAGGGTGGTGAGGGGGCAGGAAGGACCCGTGAGGGACCAAGGGGAGGGACCAAGGGGAAGGCAGGGCTGCCGCCGTGCCAGCCTGTGATGGCTAAAACTCTGCATGACTTTAGGGATCTTCTCATGCTGATTATACTGGCAGATGAGAAATTTGAAAGCCATCCTGCTAGGGGTTCATTGCTGCTGCTATTTCTAGTTGGTGCCAACATGATGCTAGGAAGGTTTGACCAAGGACCTGAAGCCCACAATGCTGGGTACCATATAGCCACAGAAGGAGAAGACAGTCCATGTCTGAAACCAGCTTAAAATAATGAATGTTGTTGCAAGAGACCAAAAATGGAGGAGAAGGAAGAGCAGTAGCAGCATCTTGTAAAGGATGTGAAAGCAGTGGGAATGGTTCCCGTGGGTCAGCAGCAGTCTGATGGGGAAGCAAGAATGCAGAAGTCTCACGTCCTAGAAAAACATCATGGTGCAATAGCCATGACTGAGAAGAAAAAAAGTTTAGGTAAATGGAGAAATGCTTTGCCAGACATAAGAAGCACCTCAGCAACAGAGAATGTAGAAGGATGTCTGTCTTGAAGATCCCAGCCACAAGTCTGAAAGACAGGCCAGGATGACGGGGAGATTAGAGAGTTGAGGTGAGCTGAGGAAGCAGGTATAGCATTGTTGTAGTTATGTTGAAACTGGGAAGGCGCACTGCACAAGGAGGTATCAAAGAGGTAGCCTGAGATGAGGCAAAACATTTCAGATTTGGCCAATTAAGCAAAAGGAGATAGATCAGAACAGAGATCTACAAGGAGACTGTATAGAGACGACGCTTGAATTCATGTGAGCGATGGATGTTCAAGAGGGGCACAGAGGTCTCTGAGCTGCAAGTGAGGATTTCTAATGCAGGAAATATATAAACTGTATAATGTTCTCATTGCAAAGCTCCTCTTTTTTTCCCAAAGCACATAAAAATGAGTGCTGTGACACTGTAGTTGCCATGACGGAGATTTACTCAAGGTGCAAAGGAATTTTGTAGTCAGCTATGCTAAACTGCCTCCATGAGCATGTCTGCTTCTGAATAAGGGAGCAAACAATATCATGTTTCTGTTTTACTTCATGGTTTATCAAATGGGCACTCTTCATACATGAAATACCACTGTACCTGGGCGCAAGAGAAATCGCATAACTATTGTCTGTCAGATAGAACACTGCAGTCTTTCCATTATTACAAATAGTTCTCAGTTACAACTGTGAAACCTAGGAGATAGTTAATCTTTTGTCACATTCTACACAGAGACAAAACGGAATACATTTCCAGTATTGAATTACTTCTTCATTTATTGCGAGTTAAAGATGCTAATTACTATCTGTATTTTCATAGCCTTATCTGATTATATTAACCTGACAAAAGGACAGCCAAAATTCAAGATTAAATTTCAAGATAATGCTAATAGACTCCTTTTCCCCCCATCTCTTCTGTCTTTTGGCTGATTTTCATTAGTTCATTTATAAGGCTCCTATTAGCCTGTAGTTATTTCAACACAGTATGCAACATAGACGTGGAAATTTGATCTTGAATTTATCCTCCACTATTTAAAATTTGACTTCAGATGTGCCTGTTGCCCAAGAAAAGCAGGAGAATTCAAACAATGATCTAAGATTAAAAAACCCAAATAGGCAGAGAAGTAGAAAAGTCTGCTTTGTAAGTGTCTTCTGGAAACGAGGAGTAGAAGGGACAAGGAGTCACAGAGATGCATCTTACAGAAACTTCCTGGAAGAGAGAACCAGTCAGCGACATGCTCTGAAAATTTTCCAAAGTATCTCTCAAGACAGCAGCCTCAATACTCTCTGTAGGATGTGTGGACTACAAAAAGGCAGAAAAAGACAGTAGCTTTGTCAGTGTTTTCAAAATCATTACCAGTTTGGGCTGTCAGTATCAGTTCTGGGAGAAAGAAATTTGCAGGTAATAGATCGGGCCGTCCTCAGGTTTGCCAGCTCTCTGTAGCATTTTGCACAGCCAGGGAGGCTTTGTACCTCTCCACAGGACCAATGGTACAACCTGTACATGTGAACGCAGAGGGGATGGGGGCCATTACATATAGTGGCCACATACGATAATCCTTCCTCAAGAGGGACCGAGCTCTGACTTTCACTTGCACTCAAGGAGATGCTTTACAGGAAGGATGGAAAACCTTATTCTTTTGCTGCTCAGACACAATGGGAACACCAAATTACATATTATGTCTAGTACACGTTATATCTCAAGTACTGTATCTCAGCTGCTGTAAATGGAAAAGTGACTGCAAAAATTAATGTTTCCTATGGAAGAGCTGCAACAACTTGAGTACTCAGAAAACCTAAATCTCGTCTACTGAAGACTCATTTATCTGGCTTGCTGTCCTTAATGAAATATATGACAAATCCATTTCCACAGAAAAGTCTTAAACACAGGGTTACACACAGCTCCCACTTCCTGCTGTTTTTCTTCCTGCCTTGTCATGGCAGCAGAAGGGGATTCATCTGACCAGCAGTAGACCTGTGCAAGCACAGGCATGGTGAGGTGAGATTAATTTCTCTAAAATGGGTCAGATGAATGGTGTGTTACAAGAACTTATCTCTCCCCACAGATGAGGAGGAGAGTTCAGGTGACAGGGTCAAATCCAGATGGTTTTTTTTGGTTTTGGTGATGACTGGGGGGCTGAACCTCCCTTGTTGACCCTGCTCCCTGCTACAGGCATGCTTTCTTCTCCTGTTGCGGTTGTGTTGAGCAAAGCCTGTGCTGCTGCTCTGCTAGGGCTGGTCTCTTCCCCTCCTCCTGAGATTTACATCTGTGACTGCCCCCTATACCCACTTCAGACAAAATGACTTTGCAAAAAAAATTTCTAAGCCAACTTTGTTTGCCTGAAAGACATTTCTAGGGGGTGCATGAGTTGATTTGCATGTGCAGTGTGGGAGCAGGCTGGGACCCACTGAGGTGGATGGTGCTGGGAAGCTATGGGTGGTCTGGGGTCACAAAGGATCCTGCTGGCAGAGGACCTGAGCTGGGGACCCATGGCTGCCCCTGGCTCAGGTCCTGCCCATGGACCAGCATCCACCAAATAGACAGGGGACAGACTGAGGATGATCACTTCTATGTATTTTAAGTGTTTTCTTTTCTTGCATGCAAACAAGGTCAGATGGAGATTTTTTTCACTGGTCTGGCTAGTAAAAGGAGGAATAATTGTTATGGATCCTGAAACAAGAGCAGGGGAACTGGATCAGGCAGAGTCTCCTGAATGAGCAACTACGTGTACTAGTTTGTTTCCCTGGCAAAAACTGGAAACAATCTGTCCTTCTTTAGATGGTCCAAAAACCTACTTAAAAAATCAAACATTGAAGCTGATTCTGGTTCAAAGTATTTGAAGTGGATCCAGTTTATATTTTCAAAAGGGTTTGATGCTTATATACATGTATATATGGCTTTATGTTAAATATTATATAAAAATAATAAAATCACCGGTGAAACCACCACTGAACTGATCACAGAGTTCATTAGTTTACTGAAAGTACACTTTTTATTATATTAAAAAGACCAACAATCAGAAATTGACAACAATCTTTTTATTAAATAATTTCTAAAAATACTAATAAGGAAAGAGAAAAAGAAAAATGTTCATAACCCAGTGTAAATGCTTTCACAAAACAGAAATAAAGGGTCTTTGTTGGGGAAAGTATTTTTCACCCGAGCTGCCCACCTGAATATTTGACAGATTAATGTATTAATGTGTGCATTTGTGTCTCCAGGTTTTAAAAATTTCCTCCCCCATTTAACTAGTTTCATTATCGCTCTTCTCATCGCCATAGTTGCAGATCTGTACGCTGTTACAAACACCCACAGTCTTGGCACTGAAACCTCAAGTTATTGTAAATCAAGATCCTCCTTTTGCTGATATGTATTCCAGCTGAATTATATGTAAGATTTTTAGTGCTATCATTTTCGGGTTAGATGTGCACAAATGTTTAAGCATCCTTGACATAAGGGCAGGGGAAAAATTATGTATTTGTGTTTGCATTAAGCCAACAGGGGCCACATCTGGGATTTGTGTAGAGAGTCGACTTGCAAAACTATGCCTTAATAAAAAAGGAGAGCCTGGTTCCTCTAAATCATGCCTTTGTTGTATTTACATGCAATTTTTCTACCATTCCAGGTAGAAACAACCTTGCTTTTGCTTGCCTTTAAATAATGAATTGATATTGCAAGCATTGATTAAGGCATCTGTGACAGAATGCTGCTCGTACAACATTCAAAATGTTCTGGCTGTAGCACCACATACCCATTGGTGTGCCAAGATTTCTTCTAGTGTTCAGATTAGGAGCCAGATCCTTGGCTCCACAAAGCACTAGAGGGCAGACTAGACTAGGAGTTCCCCCCCACGTGAAGAATAAAAGAAATTAAGTTCACAATTCTACTCATAAATACAACTTAAAGCTAAAAAGAAAGCCTCACATCGCACCTAAGGCCTCTAACAGGAATTAGCCCGCTTCACAAGGCATTTTTTTTGCTCTTATTGGGAAGCTTTATTTCTGAGTGCAAGTGACAAGCGATTCTGCAAGGAAGCAGACGTGAATCACAGTTAGGTGCAGCCCTGCGCTGCTGAGGGGAAAGTCTGACCCCACAGTTGCCGGGGGGATGTGCTTTCCCCATCCCACCAGCACTGACTGCCATGAGCTGTGATGCCCAGCTCCTCTGGAGCACCCTGGCCCTGCTGTGGTGGTTGGACGAATCACGGTCTTTCCTCCTTATTGGCCTGTAGAGCAAGTAACTGACTTCTGTGCTGTTAATGGCCCAATTCTGCAAGCTTTCCTAATTACAGAGTTGTATTTGCTTCTGGCTAATCTGTGCACTGGGGCAGAACAAGGTGGGTGACAGTTCAGCTTGTCGGGATGCGGGGCTGATCCCTCCTCTGCAAGGAACTGCTGCTTGATTCTCAGTTCTGCAGAACCCAAATTGCACTGACCCATCCTGATGTCGTGGTTTGATTCCTTTCCTTTCCTTCCCCTGGCATCCAGTTATGGGTGGGCTCTGAGCTGATCAGGGTGAAGCAGCCTGGCTTGGGGGCATGGAGCCAATAACTGAGATAAACACTGGTGTGAATAAATCACCATTGCAACAGTTTGCACAAGAGGCACACAGTTTGAGTTTTAGTGGATAGATGTATTTTTTGTTAGCTCTCTTGCATTTCATCTTTACCCCTTCCATTCTGATTAACAATCCGCCCCAAATTGCCAAGGAAGCTTCAAGCCTTATGATATGCTTCAAGTGTCCTGTAAAAACAACGTGTGTTAACTATGAAGGAGAGGTCTTAGGCAATTTTGGGCATTCCTTGGTCAAGATAGGCTATTTTTTATAGCTTATTTCTTACCACTTTGTCCAGTTTGAAAGTGCCTTTCATTTATGAATTTCTTTCAGGATTTCTGAGGCCAAGTTTATCCCTGGTATAACACAAATTACTGAAACTGTCTGATCCTTGGTCAGAGTAGAAGTGCTCTGCATTAAGGTTATTATTAGTTTCAAGGCATATTCCCCGATTTCCTACATCTTCTTTCACAGAATTTCCTTGTGCTACACAGTATAACTTAGCTATCAATTCCTCTTTCACTTTTCTAATACCAAACTGCAATAATTTGCCTGGAGGACAAAAAAAAATTAACAAACTTGCTTAAAAGCTATTAAGGACACATTGTGAGAAGAGCATTGGTCTGCATTGTCTTTCCTGACACTGTGGTGATGGACTGAATGAGAAGAAAGGAATAGTCAGTCTTTGCTTCTATTTTAGTTCTTAAGGTTTTTCTTTCTGAGTACAACAAACCCTGAGTTCCCAGGATAAACAAAAATTTGGCTGAGTACCAGCCAAAGAAAACCCCCTTTAACACCTTAGGATTGTGCCCTTTCTGAACAAACATCCTGGGGGGAGTTTTCTGAAGCTTTCTGCCTTTGCCTGACCTTGTGTCATGGGAACTGAAGGAGGTTTGATATTGATTTTGGGGGAGCTGAACTGCTCTGATGCTGACTTCTCTGTATATCACAACACGGGTTTATTATGCAGCACCCTGAGCTGGTGGTTAAGCTGGTCACAACCTGAGCTGAAGTGTGCCCTCTGAGAGAGAGGGAGTGCACAGGGAAGTGGCTTTCCTTGGTTATGGAGAGGTCAAGGTGAAAGTGCCAAAAAGTTCCATTTTTCCATGTAAAATTTACCTACTGTCAGCAGTGGTTTGGTTGTAGAAGTGAGGGGGCAGAGGCAGAGGGAGAGTAGAGCATGGGTACTGAAGTCCATTGGAGGTGGCGGACACATCCCTACTGCCTTTGTGTCCAGCCTCAAAGGTGGAAGAGCAGGATCACTCGCTTGCTCATGAGCTACATCTGCTCCAACCTACTCAGCCACACATCTAAGGTTTGGATTAAAGAATCGAACATGATCAGAATGGATTTATTTTTTTGTGTTACACAGCTCCATGGAGTACCAGAAAGAGAGGTCTTTTGTAAGCCGGCTGCCTCCCGGCTTTTATGGTAGACTTGTGATAGTGTCTTGAAATTTTGTACAAACACAGCTAATCTGTATGGTTTCCTTTGTGCACAGAACCGTATGCACTTCTTTGTTGTTTCAGTCGAGAGGGATGCAGCTCTCACTGTCGTTGTGTACAATTGCAAAAGAACGGGCTGGATTTATGAGCAGGGCACCAGGGTTTACATTTGGAGGGTTTCCCTAGCACCGAACAGGACTTAAGAAGGACTGGTTAAAACATTTGAGGGTCCTGGCAATGGGCAGACCTACAGCTGAAAGGCTGAAGGACTCAAAAGGCAGTGCGAATTTTATCCTCAGCTGAGTTTTCTCCTCATACCTTGAATTTTAGCCTTTCTCAAAACCAATAGATACTTCGGCATAGCTATAAGTTGCTTCTTAAAATAAAAAAGAGCTGGAGTGTTTGGTTAATATGTGATGATGCTTTCTTATGTTATTTTCCACTTATTCTGAAATTCCTCTGCAGAACCCCACATTCAAATTTAAAGGCAATATTCATTTTAAAGGTCAAATTTCAAAAAAACATTTAAGCATGTGCTTAACTAATAATTTGTTATGAGATTTCACCTCGTCCTTGTGTTGCTGAATTGAAACCTAGGTTATATTCACTACAGCATGGGTTCCATAGATCGTTAGAGAGTTTATAACCTTCGTGTTATAAAGAACAAGCCCATTATCAATATATATATTACATGGTATATATTATGTAGTATGTGTTATATATTAATTAGTACTATTATAGTAGTAATATTATGTACTAATACAATATAATATTATGTATTTCTGTATTATATGTAGTATTTATAGCTAATCTAGATTTCTATATTTATTTATTAATATTTATTTTATATGTAATATACAATGTATATTATTATATGCTATAATACACATCTAGCATAAAACATAGCATATAGCATATACTATATATAATTTATAACAATGCAGTATAAATTATGTGTTATCTACATTTTACCCTCTGCATTTGACATTGTGAACATTCTGTTTTCAGAATAGTTTTCCAACTGTTCTTTAGTTAAGTGCTTATAAAGATTTCACTAAAATACATCTTTCTCATGTTTAGAACACTGAGTCAATGTTCTCTGTCTCTCAGAAGAACGTGTAACAGTAATAAGGGAATAAAAGTGTGAGTGGGGCTCTGGTGAATAGGCCTGGTGGGCTTTAGTTACTGCACAGTTAATCAGTTTCCCATTTTTTTTTTTTAAATCTGAATACAAACATTCTGGATGAAGAAACCTCTCTCATCCAGGAAATTTAGAATAAAGTTACAAGTTACATGTGAATTATATGCATAGCAATTTATTTTGCTATCTAGAGCCTCATTTCTCTATTAATGGAGTCAAAATTATATTTTTGAAGTCAAAACTATTCCTGAAGTCAAACTAGAGGCCTTTTAATCCTGTTCCTTAAAAAATTTATTTACATAGCTTTTATATGACATAGTCCATTTCTATTATATGTGCTCTGTTTTGTGTACTTTTCCATATAGGAAAACCAGATAATGTTCTTGCTATTGAATTGTAAGTTTGATCCTTGTTCTCAGAAACAAGTATGAACTATGTAACTGAATGATTTGAAGCATGTTGGGTAAATGGAATATAATCTTGTATAAATATTTAAAATGTTTTCTGTATTTATAAGGATGATTCCCTTGAGGAAACACAGTTTCTCAGGGTAGGAGTTAATTCAAAGCTAAAGCAGAGCAGCTGACTTTTCATATTTGCCCACACTGCTGAAATGTTGATTGATTCGGAAGCAAGACTGGAAAGTGATGGTGTTGATGTTTAAAAAAAGAAATTACTTGCCCTCAGTAAAACACACAGAAGAGGGAACCCCACAGCAAGGTCTTGTCCCAACAGAGATGTCATGTTGTAGATGAGTGATTGCTGATGAGGAAAACGTGTTTGATGATTTTATGACAGATTTTCCCTGTTCGTCCTTGTTCTGGGTGGGTCAGAGCTCATCAGCCAGAAAGGAAGACCACAGAGACCTGCTAAAGATGGAGTCTGTTTCTAACAAGATAAAGCCTGCCCCGAAGTCACCATCTCAGGGACCTGTCTGGGGACAGTGATGCTCTCCTGGAGGGACACACTCCATGGTGCCACAGGAAAAAGCTGAGAAATAAGTGATTTAACTAACAAGAACTACAATTAGACGGAAGCTTTGCCATCCATAACTTGGTCAATATCAAGTTTCAAGCACTGATAAGGCAAGGCAATTTGCACTTTCTACATAAGACCATAGCAATGCCCCAGGCCTCTCTGAGATGACATTGGAGAAGATCTTAAATGCAATCATCTTGAAGATAATTCAGTCTTAATCTTTCCGAGCCTTGCTTTCACTGTTAAAAAGGGGTTAATGATAGCAAAACAAACTTAGAATACTGAAAAGACCTGCCTGAACCATTTGATAAAAAATGGTCTTTCATGAAAAATATTGGTTTTGTAGTAAACAGTAATTCGAAAAAGATTAAGATGCATTTATGTTTTCCTGAAAGGAATTGTTAACATTTTGTTGCCGTAATTTTTAACCAAAAATGTCTGTAAAAAATTTAAAGAATCAGAATGGTCTGTCATTATTAATATTGAATCACATTTTATAATTGAATTTTTATAGGAAGTGACAACATTTTTTTTTCATATTGTTCTGTAACAGAAAGAATGGAAATACCATCTCTTTCCTGAGAAAACAGCAAACACAAGCCTTCCCTTCCACAGGTTCTGCTGTGGGGACTAGTATTTCTAGGGTTCAGCTCCTTAATGTGTTAGCATGCCTGGGTAGAAAAATACGCAATTATCACCATTATCATAAGAAAACTGTACTATCTTTTAATTGTCTTAGTTCTTTTTGCAGTGTTCTAGGAATGGGCTTGGAAGTACCTTTGCTTCTCAAAATGATATATAAAGAAACACTTTACCAGAAAGGTCTCAGAAGAAAACCTGCTTAAACTTTTTCATGTTTTACTGTTTTTGTGGTGATTCAAATTTTTATTTTAAGCACTTAAATTTTGAACACAGGACTGGAGACACTTCTGGTAAAATGCACCACTTTTTGTTGAATTGCTGTCTGAAGGACTTACCTGAGACAGGAACACTGCTGTGCTGGGAACTGCAAAACCACTTTGGGCTAAGTCCTGCCCCTTTAAAGCCAGTGGCAAAAATCCCATTCCCTTTGATGGAGCCAAGAGTCAGGTTTCACCCACAGTGAGAGACGGTCTTCGTCTAGAAACTCTAGACCTCACCACTCTTGTGCTTTGGCAACTCAGTCAGGAAACCTCTCCAGCCACCCATACACAGGGTAAGTGCTCCAAGAGGTTCCTATCAATAGGACTCAAATACAAACAAACAAAACCCAAGGATGTGGCCCATGCAACAGCCCAAGTCCCTTTGTCTCTTTTCTGGAACTCTTCACAGGCCCCTCAATTTTTAATTGAAATCTGTAAAATGCCAAATTCATTATTGTCTTTCCATTGTGCTTCTAGCAGAGGCAAAGACTGTTATATGTCAGTGATTGGTATCGGCAGCACACAGTTAGGCAGATAGACACAGACTTTAGTGTTGGAGAACTATTCTTCCTGGAGTTTATTGTTTGTTTGGTTGTGGGTTTTGGTTTTTATTTTTTTTTAAATAGTCTCAGACTAGAACTCCCTGCATCTTTTAGCTCCTATTTTGGAAATACCTTCACGGTAGGAGACTCCCAAGTTCATAGTCTCTACAGTGTTCTCAGATTGTAAGATTTTCAACATGTCTTATATTTTAAGCCTGGATAATTCCACTGAATGAGAAAAGTCAAAGGTGGGCACGTCTTGTGTCACCTTCACATCCTTTCTTACACTGGGGATACCGGGCTTCTAGAAAGGAGGAAAAAAGGTTCAACACTTGGTCAAAGAAACAGAGTATTTGTCTATTTGCCCTTCAGAGTGCCTCTTGCTTCTGCTGAACAGATACATTTCAGGGGAAGCAGATTGACTTTGCTGCTGCATGGCAGTTTTCAACAGAATGAAGTTGTCTAGATGTGAGAAACAAGTAAATCATGTTGGTAATCTGGCCTGCCCCTCTGTTCTTCTGGTAAGCTCTTTTGCTGACTGAGATGAAATTAAATTGGCAGTGGGTTTGAGTGAAGAGGTAATATTGACAGTTCCAATCAGAAAAAAAAAAAGGGCCAAGCTTTTGGATATGTAAGTTAACTGGTTATCTTAGCTATTTTAAGAAATGGTACCACTCTTCCCTACAAAGGTTGTCTCATTTATGACCAAAGAACATCACACCTACCAGTTAAAGCATCTTTACTGTATTCTGTGTGTCCGCGTATACAGTTATACAGTCTTTCTCATTAATTTCTTTGAGAGGCAATGAAGAACTGGTAAACTCAACTTTTCATGGTGTTCCATGTTCTACTGCAGAATGCAAGCAGGTAAGGCTCTAATCTACTTCCATTTGCAGAGTACCAAAAGCAATCCAGTTGCTCTTGTGACTGATATATTTTGGCTGATCTATGTTGTATCCCATTTGTGGGATTGTGAAGTTTTAGAAGAATGGATTATTGAAAGTCTTAAAACTGTTTTTTATCACATCTTATTCTGTCACCAGATTTTGTATTTCATTAGGCTTCTCCACATTTCAGTTCCATCATTGTTCCCAGAGTTCAAGGGAAAAAAGCCAGAGAAGACTGAGAAACATAAAAGGAAAATATGAACAAAATAACATTCTTAAGCCAAGTGTTGGTGGGAGGTGCTATGCATAATAGGGTAATCCCATGTTCCTGCAATAAAACAATCACATGATAGAGGATAAAGAAGAGTCACAAATAATGGTGGGAAAGTATTCTGTAAAGAACTTCAAGAACAAATGTAATTACCGAAGGCGTTATTAATTGTGGGGAAAAGCACTTTGACCAGCCTTTCCTATGATTTAGAATGTTTACCAATGGTGCACACACAATTCACCAAGCCAATAAAAATCAAAGCTTATAAAAATTTTAGCAGAGGGAGAGAGAAAC
Organism: Egretta garzetta; assembly: GCF_000687185.1. Lineage (NCBI taxonomy): Eukaryota > Metazoa > Chordata > Aves > Pelecaniformes > Ardeidae > Egretta > Egretta garzetta. Next base: position 2,396,386 of record NW_009260066.1, read on the forward strand.
ATGTGTGCTGTGCCTTAAAGGGCATTTTGGTAGTGATGAACAATCTTCTTAACTCACCCAAGTGTGATTCATACTTGTGCCCAGAGCAATGTTTGATATAACCTTGCCAGCCTGCACTGCCTGTGAGCACTGTAACATACTTTTTCTGTGTCTTAAAGCTACCTGTCTACAGTGCCATGGCCCCAGTTGGTGTGTCCTCCCTGTTCCCAGCATCATAGTCCACGAGAGGTCCTCACAAAATAAGGTGCTTTCTTTCATCATTTCTACACCAAATCTCTTTGTGGATACTGGAGCCAAGTGTTCCTCAACTCTTCTAGCAGGCATAAGAAACCACAGCAAGGTTGAAGGTATTGCCCCACAGAGAGAACTAGCTTGGAAAACAGCAGACTAAGTGGCCAAGTTAAGCACCACACTTGCACGGTGACTCCTTTGGCACACCACCAAAATCTGTGAAGAAAGGAAAGAGACGGAGGAATTTTCTATTGGCTGAATCCTAAACTGCCATGCCTATCAAGTGCAAAAATCATCTATCTGTTACTGCTGAGGGAATCTTTTAAAGATACAGAAGGGTGATTGTCCTCAGACTAGTCTGCAAACTACAAAACCTCCAGCCATGTACAAGGACAGTGCCACAACTCTTCAAGAGGAAGCCTGCCTGACAAAGTCACAGGACTATTTATGTGGGGCTGAGGGCTGGTTCGCAAATCCCTGAAGTGTTCCATCATGTTAAGACCTGTGTTGATATGATAAGGGCTATGTTAGTTTTTACTAGCTGGAAACTGTATTTTTATTTATGTCATAGTGTCACAATGATATATGACTATCTTTGCAAGTCTAAATATATATATGGACTTTTTTTCTTTTTATTTTTAACTGTAACTGTCTAAAATATTCCCTGTCAGAACTAGAGAGAAGTTAGCAAAAAAGGAGGTAAAGTCACAAGAAAGTTATAAGCTAAATGAAATTGAATCTGAGATAGATCTCATTGAAGAAATATATGCTAACTGGGCAGCAAAATATTGTCCCTAGTCCCAACAACTAGAAACCGGGCAGCTTTATCATGTATAGTTCTCCATCTTCTTTCAAAGCTGGTGTCCATTCCTGATTTAAGTATGTAAATTCTATTTAATATTTCAATGAATAAGGTCAGTATTTTCATGGGTGAATTCGCCCATATAGCCTGGGGCCTATTTCTGTGCTAAACTTCATATCCTTTTACAGCCCTGTCATAGGACTGACTATACAGAAAGCTCATTGTTTGAAAGTTACAAAGAGAAGCTTACTGGTTCGTGAAACAAAACAATTTTTAACTCTCTTGCGCATCCTTCAGCCGAAGCCTGTTCTCAGGACAACAATTTATCACTGCAAAAATGGTAAGTGGACCTGTGGACTGACAGTAGTGTCCTCAAGAAAGAGATAGCTTCAAAAGCTGCTGCTTACTGTTGGCTAAGAGCTCCAGTTTATGTTCAAAAAGCCCCTCACGCTTCCTTGCAGAGACCCTTCCTGCTAGACTGAAAATCCAGACAGCTGCCAGTATTTATCTCACTGAGTCCATTATTTTATCTTAGTGTGCAATCAGACAAAGTGAGAGAAAAACACACACACACAACTTTATGAGCACTGAGCCCACATGAGGCACATTTGATATTTTGGCAGTAAGCTTTCAATTTTCCAGCTGTGCCAAGTCAAGAAACATGCTAGGAAAAGAAACTAGTGCATAATTAAGTCTTCCTTTTTTTTTTTTCCCTTGGAGACTTCTCAGTTGACTTTAATTATTCTCCCCCTCGCTCTCTCGGCTTGGGAAGTTGCTTTGTTTTTATTTTTTTTTCAAGCAAGCTTTCTTGCCAAACAGGTTTGTTTAAGTTCTCACCGTTTTAATGATTACTATCAAAACAGTTCAGCTTTCAAATATCTAGCAAGAGAAGAGTTATATAGTGGGGAAAGGGGAATGGGGATGCAGCACTAGTATTTATTTTATTACTCTTGATGTTACATTGTCATTGCTGTTCAATGGCTCCTGCTGCTGGTATTGCCATTTCAGTCATGGGCGCCCCTCTTTCCTTCTTGCTCCTGGTTATGATCTGTGTCCTTTTGTATGTCCCTTATGTGAGATTATCCTCCTGTCACCTTCCCACTCATCTCCTTTTTAACTCAATCAGTATGGCTCCTTGCACAGATGATTCTTGGACTGTGGCTTGTCTTAATCACAATATCTTTTCTTGCAAGCAGTAGGCACCAGGAGGTTGAATCCAGAGCAAGGCACTCTGAAATACAATGATGAGTAAAGAAAATTCTGATGCAAGATTGCAAAACCCTCAGTGAAAGGTCTAATATAATTGTGATCCGTAAAATCCTAGAGCAGAATATATATGTAATTTTCCTTTTCTGTTTGTTGTTCTGTGGGATTTTTGTATTACTGCTCACTTAAAAACACCAGTTAGCACTAGCTGAATGTTGAGACTTCTCAGTCTAAATGTAGGTCCTTACTGAAAAAGTCTATGATGCTGAGAGCCAGGTCATGGTGTTGGGAACTCACTGCAGCTACTTCTGGGAATGGAGTTACTCACAGGTTCATACAGCATTTACAGAGGCAAAGACTATAAATTATTTCTGAAGTGAGGACTACGACTTTCTCTCTTGCCAAATGTCAGACATGGTGGCTACACCCACAGTAGCAACTGAAATGGGTCAGAGCCCATTGCCTCTCCCCCAGGCCAAGTGGCAAATTGTGTTTGGGTCTACAGACCCAAAGTCTCCTCCCTGCCCTGCCATGGGAGTGGGCTTGTCTGCCTGGCTGTTGGGAACTGGACCTCGTGTGTGTCACCAGCAAAGCGTGCACAGGCGACAGCCAGGGGAGCACTGGTCAGCACGACGCATGGCTGAGCTGGGGCAGGAGCTGAGTCGGACCGTGTGGGTAATGCTGGGTCCATGCTTGGATCTGTGCCCTGCCTGCTTTTACTGAGCGCTGTTGATGTTGGTTTTGTGTACAAAATGTTGGTTCAGGTGAACCTCCCTCCCTGCCTTTGGTGATTGTGCACCTTCAGGAAAAAGGGTGCAAAGCCCTGGTACGTTGGTACAAGGAGGTGTTCAGCTACTGGTAGGTTGATGGAGTAAAAATAAAAAGGGGAAAGGCTTTCTGTGTTTCAGCTCTTTGTATACCTCCTACAGCAGCACCAAGAAGGCTCTAGATGAAATAATGTGAACGGTGTTAATTAATCACCAGATTCAATCTTAGTTTAGGGATGTATCAGGGAATTTATGGTCCTTCTACTTATGGGAAAGGAATCATGTAATCATACATGTGCCAAAAATTATTTTACATGGGATGGTTTTGTAGCCAAATCCAGTCAATAGTTTTAGCTGAAAGAAGGAATGAATTTTGAAATTCTGAAATAGGTTAAAATATCTTTTTTGAACTGTCAAAACATTTTGTCCTTTAAAAAAAAAAAAAGACTTTGGATTTTGCTTGTTTTTTAAAAAACTGAGCACATTCAGAAAGTGAAAAGGACTTGTGAGTTAAATGAAAGAGGTGGCTTGTCTCAAAATATGTTTTCAGAGTCTTAAAAAACCCAACAAAATCCAAAGAACTGTCTTTTCCACCTAAGCATATTGTCTTCCTCATTTAAAAAATTTCTTTACTGAAAGATAAGAGCTGTTTTTTCCCCCAGGCCTAATTAGGATCTCCTACGCTGTCATTCACACTAAAAGCTGTCTTTATCTTACGTCTTCCTGAACACAAAGCCAAAAGATTGAAAAGAGAATCTATGCAAAACAAATAACTGCTTTTTTGGACTAAAGTATCTAATGCTCAGAAAAAATGTAAGGAAAATTATATTTTGTACTATATTCTGAAAGTGGTCGAGGAGAACATTGGAGTTTCCTTACTTGGCAAAATTTAGCTGTACATGTTCAGCCAGATGCTCTGTCAGTGCCTTCTGACTCCCGTCTTCATATTCAGATAACATTTTTCTTGGGATCCCAAGAAGAAAGAATTGCCAAGCACTGAGATTTGATTTTTACAATTAGATTTAAATAGAGGATGAAATTTGCAGATGCCTAGGAGATCCAGACACTTCTTTTCCAGAAAAATGAGCATTAACTTGAAATTGCCAGACAAAATGTTTTCAATCCATTTAGAAAATATCTTTTTTACAGATACAAAGTATTAGGGGAGAGGCTGGTGTTGGTAATTTTTTTTTTCTTCATTTGTTTTATATTTTTTCTACAAGGAACAGAAATCTGAAGCTTGCACCACAAACTGGAAAGGCAACTCAAGCCAATTCAGACAATGAACAACAGGGAGGAGGAATGTATCCACGAAATGAGTCAGGAGGGGCATTGCTGCCCACCAGAGAAGAATTCCTTTTCACCAGCTGTGATATCATTTAACAATGACAGCTCTCTGGTTTGTAAGTGCAGCATGTGTTTTCAATGCCTTATTTGCAACTGTTTTCTGAAATAATGATTTAAGGTCACATCCTGCTTGCTCGCTCTGCTTGTAGTTTCTGTGCCTGTGACAAGACAACTGCCATGAGTAAGGTGAACAGGCCTGTGGCCTCCACGGGAAAATTCCCACTGCCTCAGACCTTGGACCCATCCATAACTAGTAAGAGTTAGGGATATACTTTCTCTGTGGGTGGCCTGGGTCAGCCACGTCTGACTTTGAAGTGCACTGTGCTGGCCACAGTTGGTGACAAGGTGTTAGATGAGACAGCAGTTTCTGCGCTCATAAACCGTCCCTAACGTTTTGCTCTGAAGGCATCACAAATACCTTGTTAACAACATTTTACAGGAACTGCTTTGGGAAGGGAAGGGATCGGGGACATTCCCATGAACTTTGTTACCTCTTCTTCCCCTCACCCCCCTGAAATCTTAGTCTTAAAGCAGCTAGCATGTGTCTGATGAAAAGCCACTAATGTATATGCTCATCTTGCACTAAGTGAGACATAGCTGGGTATTTACATGGCTTAAGGAATGCTTGGTCTTTCTCAGGGCCAAGAAAAATAAAGTCACCAGCCACCCTCCGTAATGAAAAATGAGGTGGTGCTCCCAGCCATCTGCAGCAAGCCTTGCAGCATTGCTTGATTGTTTGTTTGTTTTATTTTTTTTTTTATAACATTCTAAAACTTGGTTCAGATTATTTTGTTTCCAAAGCCTTTGCCCCCAAAGAGGTAAATAACCTTCTTTTTTAAAAGTAAAACTATGTACACACGGACATCTGTGCATAATTTTTAAAAAGCGTGGTACAGGAGAAAGCAGGTTAGTTTGGGACAGGCTGGAACTACATGCTGACAGCAGGAGATGCAAAGAGGGCTATTGTCTTTGTTAAAAATAAATAAATGAAAGCTGGAAGAAATTCTTTCATTAAATTGGAAACAGCATTTTCCAAGGAGTTTGCAGTATTAATTAAATCACATAGCTCTAAAATATAATTTTTGCCATGATAACATTTCATTTTAGGACTTAGGCTAGAGATAGCAGCAAATGTCTGATTCTTGCCCTGAACACAAGGAGCTGAGGATATGTTTGAACAAAGGATTACCGTTTATTAAAGCCTTGAACAAGGGTGAGGGGGAAAGGAACTTGCTTTGTCAGTGAAAGAGAAAATACTCATCAGAACAGACCACTGCTTTGCTATGAGTTCAGCCTGCAGGAGAGGAAGCCTATCTGCTGAATGTGCAGCTATCTGCAAGCAACAGGGTGAGCTGATGCTGATGGCTGCCTTTATAAGGTGGTAGATATTTCCATATGAGATAAGGCCATTGCTCTTTCAGTGCAGTAACTCCTTTATGGTATTGGCAGGACCAGGTGATTCATGGGTAAATGCAAGATCTCTGTTGCAAACAACAATGAAAAATCACTGATTTCAGAGATTCTGATTTTTCTAAAGGGTGTATCTGATTTTTCTGTAGGGTGTATATTTTCTCGTGGCAGAACAAAACCTGCTGAAGAGAACAGGTCCCTCAGCCCCAAAGGGTTCATTAAAAGGGAAAGGTTCTCAAGAAATAAATGCTGTAAAATAGTTACATTTAGAAATGTCAAGGCATCTTGCTGAAAGTTTAATCCATGTCTGCCCATGCAGTCATAACAATTGAGAGGAGTTTTAGTCCACGTGTGTGTTGCTTTCATGCATTGGACACCACAGCCTATGCACCTCATGTCATTTAAGTCCCTGAATCTGCTCTACTGCATAATGGGAACTAAATCTGTTGCTTTATACGAAATACATACCTGCAGAGGAGCCCAGGACGTGAGACAGAAGTGAGTTCCCATGATGACTCCATGGTTGCTCACACTGGTTGTGAAAGAAAGAAAAATTCATTACAAGTGCAGTCATGCAGCTGTTGGCAATTCCTTGTCAACTCTAGAGATTGACTGGTGCTCTGAGATGTGAATTTTTATGTAATTTCTCAAAAAGTGAATTCTCTATGCAATTACAGATGTTTTACTATGCAAACTTCCAAAGCATAACTAAAGCCCACCTAAAACAGAGCCTGAGAATTTCTTGTGGTGTGAAAAGATAGAAAAACACTGAATCCATCAGTTACCACTGAAACAACTTCCCAAGTGATGGTGGATTTGCCTTTATTTTGAGTGTTCAAAGCGAACTTGACTGTCCCTTACGGGGGACGCTTTTGCCCAACCACCACTTATGGTGTTTGGTGCAGGAATTACGGATAGCTACAAGAAACAGAGTTATTATAATGGTCTATTCTGTCCTAGTGAAGCTATACCTAGTAATCTCTCTTCTTTTTTTCCCATCAGGTGTGTGCTCCCCTCTGCAATTTTCACTCTGAGAAAAGATGTAAACTAGGACTAAATCGTTCATTTTGAGTCTTCTGACTGCAGTAGGCAGAAAGGTCCTGCCCACCGACCCCTCTGACTTCCGACTGTATTTCTGAGGTTGCTTAATGAAAATACATGAGCTAACTTTTTTCATAAGAGCTGCTTGAGGCAGTTCCCCATATGTGAGATCTTACCTCCACATTGTGGTTGCATTTGCAGTGCATGGGACAGTTTCAGTACTTTACTCAACAATATCTCTTTGGAGCATGTCCTGTTTGCTCATGGTCATCTTAGAGGATGCTTTTGCATTTACTGAACCTACTCCTTATCCCATGGTAAAGCTACTATAAGATATAATTTCACACTGAGTTTGGTGTTACAGATTTCTGTATATGGGTATAATTTCAAGAGATGCGCTCGCTTATCTTGATTTCTTATTTAACAGATGGATCCTTTCCATGTGTCTAGATTTAAATGCATTCTTGCAGAGTCTAACAAATGCAGACTCAATTCCTAGTTCTTCCTCAGTAAAATATTCTGAAAAACATTATCCTGTGGCACAAAAATCACACAGTTACTTACAAGGATTTTAACCATAATATTTCACTTTAAAAGCTTTCCATAATTTGTTATAAAATAGTGATTTTCCCCCAGCATTAAATCACATGAGGGTTAAATTTATATAGGTATGCTCTTCTGTTTGCGAAATTAAGCTTGCTAACAATGATGGGCTAGGTAGGTGTAAGGTACAGGTATAGAGTAGTATATCTTGGTATAGTCTGAACAAGCTAACTACATATTTTTGAATAATGTGGTCATTTGGTCTCAGAGTGGGTCTAGGAGAAAGGATGGCAGACAGACAAAGGTGGCAACTTGGCCAGAGGTGCAAAATCGTTTCTGCTTGCTGTGAAGCTGAACAGACTATTGTTTTCAGCTTGGAAAAGAGAGTGGAGGTATAATAGAGGTTTGTAAAGCCATAAATGATAGGGGTGAGTGCCCTCCTGCTGCACTCTGCATTTCATGCTTTTGCCACAAGTATTTTCTGTGAGCAGTGGTGGAGGGAGGACACCAGCCTGAGTGGACATTTGATTGCATTCAGTATGGCATTTTCTCTCTCCTTACTTGCTTTTTCCCAGCTGAGTATGGCTCTTCCAGCTTTGCATGGGAGGAACATACTCCTGGCTGTGGGTAGGCATTGGTTGGTATCTCTGAGCCCCAGCTTCCATCCCTGTCCCAGCGGCTTTGCCCCATCCCATACCTCTTGTCACAGCCAGGTTCTGCCACAGCACCTGCCAGTTTGCAAATAAAATGAGGCCTTTCTTTTTCTGTAGTCTTCCTATAACTTCTTCACCCAGAAATTTCCCAGGCCTGCCTCTTCCCAAATGTGAGTCTTTCATAATAGCATCTGCTTGTATGAAATGAGATAAATCCCCATTGGTGTGAAACAAGAACAATAAACGGATGTCTCATTCTGTGTAAAACTTAAGGCTTTAACTGCATCCCCCCCTCTTAAAAGCGAAGGGAGGTGGTTGTGATAACAGGCTGTTTATCTTACATTTGTCAGCAATTAGCCTGAGAAGGTGCTTGTCCTGACAATTTTCTGATCAGGAGCCAGGGTGCAAGGGAAAGTCTTTTGTCTTGGTGAATTTCCTTATTGCTGTTAATCCGCTCCCTTTGATTGATTATTACCCACATGGATTGTTACCAAAGCAGGATTATCTACAGTACTGATAGCAAAAGGCAGAGGGGATCTGGTTTATTTCTTGCTTGATTTACAGATGAGAGTAAAGCTAGGAGGGAGGGAGGAGTGCATGGATGCATTTCTTTGGGAGCGTTCAGCTTCAAGTACAACCACTCTCTCTCTGATTAATACGTCTGAGCAGGGTGTATCCAGCATCCAGGGTCATCCTTGCCTAAGCCACGCACAACCACAGGAGAAAGGGCTGCTGCAAAAAGGATGACACCAGTTTTTCTTAAATTCTGTAAGTGTGCTGCTAACTTGGCTGAACAAGGAGTTGACAGGTTATAGAGGGTTTTCAAAAGCAAGGAAAGCTGGAGGGACACAGGTGATGTTTTGAAGATGAAGTATATTGAGCTCTCTCACCCTACTAAATCATAAGGGCATGGTATCATGCCTTCCTTCTCCCCTAAGTTCTAGACTGAAAGGACCTCACTGATTGCACTGGGTGTTTTCCACTTGTTCTAAGAATTGCTTGTCTGACATAGTTGAAAATATTTACAACTCTTAGGACACCATGTCTTGAGTCCACTGATGAGGTACTCCAGGTGACATCACCACAAATTTGCCCTGGCCAGGGAGGGGAGAAAAAAAATCAATGTGAAGTTGTGTTGTACTAAACCTTTAAATGAAGCAAGGTAAAGCTGCCAAAAATTTGAAGCTCTTTCATTCTTTCCAAAAGCAACTCTGAAAAGAAGCTCACTGGTTCCTAAGGTTCAGGTTAACTATTTTCAAGAAAATAAAGAATAATCTTGATTAATGTTAATGAAAACATTTATGATGAACAAATGCACTAAAGAAGTGCAGAATCTTTGTCTGTGGTGCTGTATGATCACAGATGAACAGTGATTTATTTTTTTTATATCATTTAGTTTAGGTGAGAGAAAGTGCCTGACAATTTTTATGGAGTTTCTTGCTATATGTTTATCAGGTGGTTTCTAAACCAGTTAATTTTAAAATGGCAGTATTGGGTTAAAGGGTTCAGCTTTAGAAATTAAGGTTGTAAAACACTGGGAATCACCCATTTGACAATGCATACAGATCATAATCATTCAGGCTTAGGATTTGGTTTGTAAATTTATTCCATTGATATCTTATATCCATATGCACAAGACTCTCAAATTATCATTGTCACTCTGAGAAGTTTTAGTGATGCCTTCAATCACAGCTGGGTCACTGGTGAGTGGGAAGCTGAGGCATATACAAAAGCTGTTGAAGGGATATGGCTTGGTCCACTTATGAAAGCTGTGTGGACGGATCAGCTGATGAAAATGTCCTACTGAAGGCAGGGTTTATGTAGGGATAAGTGTTTTCTTTGGTAGAATTTGTACCACCTATAACAAGAAATGTAGCAGAGGTGAGCAAACCTATTTTTCTGGTAGTTGCAATTATGCCAGGAATTTGGTAGGATAATAGTGCTGCAACCCTCAGAAATTGCTGCTCACTTGAATAAATCAGTAACTGTATTAAACTGGGTTGCACAAAATTTCCAAGTAAATTAGTGGGGGTTTTAATGTGATTACACGCTCCTGAAATTCTTATTTGTAGCTTGATTCTCTTTGCAGTTACTGCTGCAGGACTTTGCTTTGTCAGAGCTGAGCTCTAACAGCTTTAGACCATTTTTCTGTTTCCTTATCCCAGCAAAACTACCAGAGCATTCTGGGAGGAAAAAAGTTTCTCCAGAAGAAAAAAAGAAGTTAACCAAATATGTACTATTCTGCATGAAACTGGCAACTGGGCACATGGATTTGAAATGCAGTTAGGGAACAAAAAGTTGCTTATGTAAGGGGATAAGTAGACATAATGGGATGGAATTAAGAAATGGAGGTTTTGGGATGTGTATCAAGAAAAAAGCTTCCTAATGGGTAGGATAGGCTGAAAATAATCATTCACAGGAGGTGTTGCTCAATTTAACTTGATGGGACAAAAAAGCCAGGAAATGACAGAGCAAATCCAACCGAGCTTTTCTATCTCCTTACATACATCACTGAAGAGTGCAAAAAGGTAAATGAGAGGTAACATTTTTGAATGAAGACACCAAAACCAGTAGTCATGCTCCCAGGGGGGCCAAGATCTAGCTTCAAAAAAAAGTTTTGTAGGCAGGCTGAAGGATTCTGGCTTCCAACGTAGGTGTAGAATCATGAGTTTCATGTCCTGTCTCCTACCCCAGGGACTGCTCGTTTTAACATCACCCTATGGGATAGACTTTCTTTAGGGATGGAGGCTCAAGCAGCAGCCTGCTCCACCAATGTGGTGATGGACAGGAGACTTCTTTTTGCATCCTTTCCTGCCCCAGGAGCACTGACCTCCTCACTAGTGCAGCAGTCTGGTTTCAGAGATAAGCCTGGACAGCCTAATTATTGGAGCAGGCTCCCAGCAGGACCATCAGGGGAGTCTCCTGCAGAAGATTGCATCTAGGCCCTTCAGCTCCAGGAGGATGACTGCTCTGTGGTTTAGACTCATGTCATCCAAAAAGTGACTTAGGCATCATATGCGTTTATTAGAAATAAAAAGGATCTGTTCCTGGTGGCATTAGGTGCCCATGATTTTATAAGAGACTATAAGAAGACCAGGAGAACTGTAGCCTGACCAGATTGCAGAGGGGACGAGTGGAGGTAACGTGAAGTCACTGAGTGTCTGCATGGAAATAGGACTCTCAGTGCAGACAACACCTCAGGTGAAGGCTGGAAGCACACAGTGACATTAGTTGCTGCCAGAGCTAAATGACAGCCAAGAATGAGAGGGTTTTTTTTGGCTGGTTAGTCTTAGATCCACCAGCTAAGTTGTGCTAGAGAGCATTATCCTTTCTCCCCAGAAGGGACACAGGAAATGAGAAAGACCTGCCTCAGTGAATAGGCTCTCCAGAGCTGTCCACACTGAACAAAACCACAAAGTTTTGGGTTTCAGATGAAGTTTATCTTAAAGTTTGATTGACTGTGTGAAATGAGCCATGTAATGCATGCTGAACTTTTTTTCTCAGACCAGAAGGGAAGTGAAGCATCTGCTGTCTTATATGTATTAACGTGCAAGTATCTGTATTTCCTGACTGACACATCTGTATCAACGCAGGCATTTGATCTGCCTCGGCCGAGGAGTCCCTGTGGATGTTAGACAGTGAGTCCGATGGGATTCAGCCACGCTACAGCTGCCTTCTTTCATAGATTTGAAACAATTTACAAAAGCAAACCAAAAAAAAACCCCTGTCATAAACAGATCCCTTCCTCATCTCTTCTCTAGTACCCTTGATTAGTCTTTTTAGTGCGTCGCATTGCACTTCCCCACAAAGCCTGCTAAGACTTTTTTCCCCCTCATGTTTGAAACAAATGGGAGTTGTGTAGATACGACCGCACACAATGTGTTGGAAAGCTGCATGCCTAACTCTTTTGAGCTGAATTACAATGGGTTTGTTAGAACAAAGAACTAGAGACGCAGCTAAAGCCTGAGCACTGGAGACTTCTATAGCTGCACCATGCCCAGTTTTTCTCTCAGTCTGTGCACAGCATTGTCAGGGCTCAGGGTGAAACACATGCGGAAATACAAGGGTTGAGCAGTATGCCAATGCCAAGGTCTCTGTTCTGCTGGATGCTTTATGTCTCATTTACCAAAAAGGTGAGGATATGCACGTGAGCTCTTGTTAATTAGAAATCAACAAAAACCCCCAACCTAAACCCTAACATTTCCAGTGAGACAGCTGGAGGAGTCTTCTGAGACTATAGCTCTGTCATTATTTCTCTGTACATTCATCAAGAAAAAGTAATTTCTCCTTATGGATAAGTATTTGTTGAAAAAAGATTCAAGGAAGCTGGTAGAATGTGTTCTATCATGAATTCTTAGGAGAAGCTTTAGCATTTTATTACAGTGCATGTTCAGCACAAATTTCAGTGTCACTAATTGGAAAGGGACATACTTCTTTCTACCTGATGACTTTTTTGGTACATGTATGTATTTCCAAATTTGACTATTTTGGCTCTTTATCTGATTGGAAAAAAAAAAAAAGAAAAATGTTTTCTGAATTCTTCTGTTCTTTCCATCTGAGTTACTCAAAACCAAATTGTATTCATTTTTGTTGGCATAATTTCTCATCTTTTAGGGGCCACCCAAATTAAGTGTTCATTGCATAAAGACATATGGGAATTGTTGCTGTCTAGCCTGAAGGAATGAAATATGAGAAGGTTCCTTCCTCTGTCCTAATGTAATTTCAGAAGCACCTGTGGGGAGTGGTGGGACAGGAAAGGAACATGGCAATTCATATTCACCTTCATGTTTATATTAAGAAGAAAAGATATGGGTGGAATCCAGCAGCTACTGAGAAAACCGCTGTGTGGGCAGAAGAGGTTACTTGCCCTTGGTCTTCTGCATGTGCCATCATCACCTCTCCATCAGAGGTCAGCAGTGAAATGGTTCACCACATCTAGAACTGCCAATGGTATAATTGTTCCTGAAATCACATTAAAAAAACTAGTCAGGCTGGGTTAAGTAGCGTAAATACATCTTGGTAACCTGGCTATTTCTAATGGTTAAGCAAAGTCAGCTGATATAGCCCAAAATAAATTAAGAGCACTCAGCGGAATGGTTGTGTTGTTAGACTGGATGCCAGCAACTTCAGCAAGGGGACAGCAGTGCTGAGTTTGTGGGATACCTTGGGGTGGGTATCTGCTTCCAGAGCAGGATCCAGAGTGTCTTTCTGCAGTGTAAGGGGGGATTTTTCTCAAAGACCGGTATTAAAATCAGACTAACCCTCCTTAGATCTTCATGTTTATTTCCAGAGCTTTTGTTTTCCTGAAGGGGCACCAACTGTGTTGCATGACAAAATTGTGAGAAGTAGTTTCCATACACTTTTTCTTTTTCTTTTTCTTTTTCTTTTTCTTTTTCTTTTTCTTTTTCTTTTTCTTTTTCTTTTTCTTTTTCTTTTTCTTTTTCTTTTTCTTTTTCTTTTTCTTTTTCTTTTTCTTTTTCTTTTTCTTTTTCTTTTTCTTTTTCTTTTTCTTTTTCTTTTTCTTTTTCTTTTTCTTTTTCTTTTTCTTTTTCTTTTTCTTTTTCTTTTTCTTTTTCTTTTTCTTTTTCTTTTTCTTTTTCTTTTTCTTTTTCTTTTTCTTTTTCTTTTTCTTTTTCTTTTTCTTTTTCTTTTTCTTTTTCTTTTTCTTTTTCTTTTTCTTTTTCTTTTTCTTTTTCTTTTTCTTTTTCTTTTTCTTTTTCTTTTTCTTTTTCTCTTTCTCTTTCTTTTTCTCTTTCTTTTTCTTTTTCTCTTTCTTTTCCTTTTTCTATTTCTTTTCCTTTTTCTATTTCTTTTTCTTTTTTTTTTTTCCTTTCTCTTTTCCTTTCTCTTTTCTTTTTTCTTCTTTAGCATAGACTTTGTCTAAGGCATTCGGTCAGGAGATCTTCACATACTTATATTTATTGGTGACTGTGGCCTTCTAGATATCTTCTCTTTTAGATGTCTTTTTGCTATTTTTAAAAGGATTGAGAAATTAATCCTCTGATCACAGACTGTTCTGATTCAGTGAGGCTCCTTCCTAGCAGTAACACTGGGATAATGTAAAGTCAGGGCCTTGGAAGAACCTGGACATCCATCCCTGGATAGCCATTTTTGACATGTGGAAGGTTTAGGGTAGAGCGTGCCTGTTTATGGATTTCATTACAGACACAGAGCATGAGCCAGGCTTTTTGAAATTTACAGTCTTTCTGACAAATCTGGACTGAACAGAGAGCAGACACTGATAGATTTTAAAGGTCAGAAAGAACTTTTATGATGATCCTGAGCTGGGAGAACAATTGTCAATGAAAAAATTAATAATTTATTAAGTGTTTTTAAAAATGTTAATCAAGAAACAAAGGGATAAGTTTTATGAAAGTCATAGTGAAAGAACCCTACTAACACAATATTCCTCTCTCCCATAAGACAATCATATTTTAATTGGAGATGTGGGGTTTGCCATCTCTTTTTATGTATGAGAAGAGACCATGTTCAAACAGCTCATGCCTTTTGATTCAATAAGCTGCTTTGTATTGTATCAACCATCTTTGAGTATCCTGAAGAATTGTAAGAAAGCTTGAATGCATCCCAAACCGGGAGACAGACCAGCAGCTGAGTACACAGAAGTCACAACTCATTAAAAGTGAAGGCAAAAAATATGTGTCTTAAATATGGACACTGAGTTTCTAAAAGTTGTCTTTTTGCCTCTCTAACTTCAGTCAAGACTGCACAACAGTCGATACATTATCTGAGTTGGGAGGACCAATCTCTGTCTTTTTTGGCTGGAAATACTGAGTGGGAGATTTCTGCTGCATCTGTAATGACTGACAGAGTCCCATCTACAGTGTTCTCAGATTAGGCTGGAACAGGAAATAAGATAAGTTTTTGGGATGCAAAACTAATTCTCTCACTTTGGAGGGGGAAGAACAAACTGCAGGACTATTGTGCCAGCCCAAGAATAATAGTGTTCTTATACCTCTTCCAGAAGAGTCTCACAAAGTTTCCAAGTGCTTTAGTCACTCTGTGAGCGCTTGTAAAATTTTGGAAGAAATAGAGGAAAAAATGGGAAGTGCCAACTTGAAACTCTGTTTTGTCCATACTGGTAGGTGGGTACAACCACAAATAAATGATCTATTTACAAAGCACATGTCACACCACACTTCTTGTAGCTGGACTCTTTATTTGGAGTTAGACTGGGGCATACGAAGGGAGGAGATCAGGGCATATTGTTCTAGGAAGGCCATGAGGAAGTGTTGTCCCTCTGGTCCTCCTCTGAAACACAGTCCCTGTCCAGGCTCCCTGTCAGAGGGGAGGAATACTTATGCTGCTATCTTCACAGGTGAAATATCCTTGAATTTAGGAAGTGTGCTGCTGGTATGGCAGCTTTTCTCACTGTCGCAGAAAGGGTCTTCACCCACCTAGGTGCCATGAGCTTGCCTGCAGCAGAAACAGCGCTCCCTCCCCAGTCACATCCCCACCACCTGGCTCTTTGAAAAATAATTGGTTTTGTTTGGTATTTTTCAAAAAGAAACCTTAATCAGATTGTGCCTTTTCACTTACTGATTTAAACAAACAAACAAAAAACTTCACATATATAGTCTTGGTATGTTTTTCTGGGGGGTAAAATGCACACAGGGGTATATTCCAAACTTAAGTCATAAAAGCCGCACTAGAGAGTTTCACTTATCAAGGCTTTGTATAAGTCATTCTGCTTGGGTTTAATCCCAAGTACAGCTTTCAGTTTGGATGTAAGCAAATGCAAAGCAAAGCTCTTTCAAAATTCCTCAGTTTGGTATATTATTTTGCTGTCACCGTAGCAAAATGTAAATATTGTGCAAGTTTTCCACAACTCTGCAGCTGACCCCAGGTACTCTAACCATTTGTCTCAGGTGCACTCCAAAGGTTCCTGCCCTGCAGCCAGCCTTTGGCTCTGCTGCTCTCAGCTTCAGGTTTGTAACAAAAGGCAAACAGTGACAGAGTTCATTCAGTAACTGCCTGAAGAATTACCGTAGCCTCTGCCAGATAATAGAATCCTTTCTTGGAAGGACAAATATTAATTTACATCATATGAATTAAGCATCTATCAGAGAAATAATTGGAAAATTCCCTGTGAGCTACATCTGGAGCTTAGAAGTACATCTCCTGTTCCACTATATTTGCTATGCTTATAGAGAAGTTAAGATACTGAGTGTCTGCTTTCAATTACCAAATTAAAATACAATTAACCAGTCCAAGTGAACAAACAATGATTTCTTTAAAATCTCATTTTTAAAATGTAAAAATGTTTGTGGGAATCAGATTTCCATGGGTAGGATGTTTTCACTTAAGGAACCATCTTGTGAATTACCACTGAGAACAGGCTTTTTTTTTTTTTTCTTTCTTTTCTTTCTTCCTTTCTTTTTTTTTTTTTTTAATATTTTTGTAAAGAAGATAGCACATTTCCAGCTCTGCTGTGTATAGAATAGACTCTTTTGGGTTAAGTAGAAGTAATCTCTGCTTTTACTGAAATGATGTTACAGGGCAGATCCTCAGCCAAATTAAATGACCATAGCTGCTCCACAGAATTCACTGTTTGTATAGGCACAAAACAGGAAAGAGTACAATGACAGCTGTTTGACACAATATGAACTGGCCAGCTTATTTGTAAATCTGAGATGGGAACTGTATTTAACACAGTTTGAACTTGCACAATTAAGGATTTTGTGTTTGAGAAGCCTGAAAGTAAAGGTAATTTACACATTAAAATATTTCTTTAGTTATAATACAGCCTGCAATAAATTACTTTTTAATAAAAGGACTTTTCAGTGTTACTGCATACATCTAGGTTCAGGCCTTACTTGCACTGCCCTAGCTTTTCTGTTATAAAAGACCATTAAAATTGGCAGAACACAGTCAAGCACCCCTTTATAGGTCCTTTTCCCTTGCCAAAATGGTGTAGCATTGTGGAGAATCAGTTCTGTGTCCGTCTGATGTAAAGTGTTATTATGCTGTTATTGACTGCATCCTGGTGGAGGCCGATTACTTAATGCAGCGGAACAAGTGCACCACGATTCACCTGCCGAGAGCTGAAGTTGGACAAGTGCTTTCTGCAGCTGAAGCATGCCTTTCTGTCTAAGAGAGACCTGGAATTCCCTTCACTCCAAATATTTAACCTCAGCCTGGATGACTAACATGCATGCTCTGAGCCTGGCTCAATGGGGAATTATGGCTTCAACTCCTGACTGCTCTTCTGCAGCTTGTGTTATGTGTGAAGTCCAGCTAAGCTAAACCAGAAAGGCTGCAAAAGATGAAGGAGAGGGGTGACAGAACCCCCCTTCACATCCTATGTGTAGTTTGTGCAGCTGAGCTGGGGCCCTGATGAGTTTTCCCATCCCTCTGCCTCCCTCCTCCACCGTGTTGTCCTCTGCCCCTTCTCCTCCAATGTCATAGGAAACTGGGGTCCCCCTCTTCTGTGACCAGCCTAAGACATTTCCCTTTCAGGTGCCCTCCTTTGCCTTTAAAAAGACCTTGCCTGTGCTCTTCCAACAATGGTCTCTTCTAGCTTTAATAGCGAATTAACGGGTGCAGACACAACTAAAACTTGTAGCTTTAACAGGTAGTAGTGGTGTGCTGATGAGTTGTTTCACTACAGACTTAAGCAGACATTTCCATAGTGCGTGTACCCCATGTGCACATTACTTTGATAAATGGGCAGATTAAAAAAAAACATCCCCAACACTAGCGTCACTGTCTCTTCTTCCTTCTCTACCCTCCTCACTATTCCCTCAAATGTGATTTTTTGAAACTTTATGTGTTTCCAATGACTTCAAGGTCTTAGCACTGCATGAGAACCTTACATTGATCTAAACCACAGGATGGGTTTACAGAGCTGGGACCATATTAAGCAGTGCATATGTGTCTTTCTACTCTTAGATAGCCAGCCTTTTGGAGTAACACACAATCAGCACTGAAAATATTACTGCTTTGTCTCGTATCCTGGGTATTAGAGGGTATAATGAAAAATGGGAAAGCATTTAAATAGTTGGACTTTAATTCCTGGTTAAATGTCAAGGTATATAATAAAAAAAGAATTTTCAAACATTAATGGGATTACTCAAATTCAAGTTACTGACAGTCATTTCAGTTATGCTGATTCTGTCGCAAAACAACAGATTTTACCACCCCCTCCACCCCCCATGATGTGGAGGAGAGGGTGGGAGTGTCATCACGTCTCTGCTCATATTTTCTGTGGTCCTCTGGAGTGAATACTCATGCTGTACCCAGTCTGAGTGACACTTATACTGACCAGTCACAGGAATTTGGCCTATATGAAGGAACTTGACAAGGTATTATCTCCTAGAATTTCTTATACTGTTTGTTACCACACTGACCCAAAAGCCTGGGCAATTCCGTTCTTGAAAAGTATGCGTAGGGAGGGAGATGCT
>NW_009260066.1:2414873-2417436 GCF_000687185.1 Egretta garzetta
GCACTGCAATCAGACTGGTTTGGTCAATTTTATTTGAAAAGATAACGAAGCTTTACAGACACCAAGGGACACATTTTCAAGCACTTCGTGGGGTTTTAGCTACATGAGTCCCATCAACATCAATGGGACTCAAGCAACCAAATCCACATGCATGGCACTGAAAATGTACCCCTGAGGTCCCAATTCACAGCAGCAGAAACAACACAAGCCTTTTTACCCCCAGGACTTTTGCTTCCGTGATCCATGAAGAGAGCAAAATACACTTTGTGGCTCATTAAACCTTTTCACAGTGCACAAGTGAACAGGCACAGCTGGGTAATGGTTGGTGCTCTCCAGTTCCTGCATGAGGAGCCAGGGAAGCATGCTGTAGTGTACATTCATTGTGCATTTAAATATTGTATGGAGATTTTCCTCAAAAAAAAAAAAAAAAGACACATTCATTATCTTGAAACCCTGGTGCTTGTAAAGTATTTGCACCTTTCTCTGGAGAAATGTGTTTAATGAGCCTTTCAGCTTCATGTCTGACTGTTCCAGGGTTCAGCAAATCCATCATTTTCTTGCCATCTTTCTTCAATCTGATCATTATTTGGTAGGCTGTGTAAAACTTTCAATCCTGATTTCTACTGACACAGAAAAACCTCAATTAAGCATGAAGTTTCCTTATAAAACATGCATCTGCTCCTCTTTTTTGATATTTATTGCCTTGAACATATTTATTATCCTGCAGTGAGTAGGAATTGTAAAGTAGCATATGAGAATTACAAAGAGGTAGGTAAGGTCTCCAAAATAAAAATAAAAAATTAAAAATAATATTAAGACTTTGCTCCTGGCTTCCAGTTGCTGCCAGCATTTTCCCTGGTTGCTACAGCTGGAAGAAGAGTTTCAACATTCAAGCAAGGAGTTAACATTTATTCTTGCTTCATGTAAGACCTTTCATATGAAAAAGCATCTGTTTATCTGCTGGTTTATGCCAATTTTCATTGGGATAACATGATATCAGATAATGTTGTAG
This sequence comes from Egretta garzetta, assembly GCF_000687185.1. NCBI lineage: Eukaryota > Metazoa > Chordata > Aves > Pelecaniformes > Ardeidae > Egretta > Egretta garzetta. The sequence goes on from NW_009260066.1 coordinate 2,415,886, forward strand.
GGTAATAGCTGTGTTTAGCTTGTATAACAAAGCAGAGAATTGGATTTAGAAGTTCACTTGCAAGCTGCACAGTATATTGCTGGGTATCTCTGTCTATTGTGCATTGACACTAGTGAAAAAAACATATGTTATTTGGGCTGTTATCCCCAGATTTGGGGTAGGGTAAATAATCTGAGTTTTCTAAACAGCTGGGTTTTATAAAACTGTTGTAAGCCATTCTTCTTCTTTGGGAACCTGCTGGTAAGAGGATATAAACTGGGACCTAGAGCTTGGGTTTGGAACAAGTCCATGAGGAAAAAAAGGCATTTCCATCTGTATCTGTTTGGTCCTGGTCCAGCTTTTAATGAGTAGTGATCCATATAATAAATCCCATCGCCAGAGCTAGCAGTCACAGTGGTGTGCCTAAGGACTGGGTTGTCTCCTGGTGCCTCTCCTTCCAGTGCTGAGTCAGTGCGGGGAGGTCCCTTCCCCTTCTGCGTTCCGCCTGTCCTGGATGGATGGATGGGTGTGCTCTGGGACAGCTCACCAGCAGCTGCTGAGATGTGAGCTGCTGGGCACCTTCACTGTCCTCTGCAAAACCTGAATGGGGAGGCAGCTCTGTAATTAATAATGCAAACTCTTACAGGTTGGAGGCTTGAATTAACGGTTGGGATATTCACTTTTCTTTACATTTTCATTTGGATGTAATTCTTTTTTTTTTTTTTTTTTTTTTTTTTGGTGAAAGTTACCCATAAGATCGCTGTCTTTTCACCTGGCTTGAAGAATGGGTGTCACATTCACAGATTCCCATTCACAGATTCCCAGTCGGATTCCCTCCTCGCAACCAGACTGGCATGCCAGTCTGGCCACACACCACAGCCTTCAGCGCAAGGGCAGCCCAGGCTTCATTTGGCATTCGGTTTCCAGGGCAGCTCATGCCAGCACAGGTCCCCTGAGACAGGATGCAGGTAGGAAGGAGCAAATTCATTACCATCTGCTATATTGCCAGCTCTGGCTGTTACAGAGCGCTAATTCTGCTGTCTTGCCTGTGATGTCTGAGCAATGCGCTCAGGATGTCCTGTGCTCAGTAAGACACCCTTTTGTGAGTGGTCTCCCCTGGATTGGGCAGAGCCTATGTCCAGGATGTCTGACTAGTCATGTGGCAGCCTGGTCAAAGCCAGTGACAGAGGCAAAGGGTTTGAAACCACCCCGCTCTCATTGCTCTTCTGCTTTTTTTCAGTGGATGTGACCCAATTAATACTACATTTCTCAGCTTTTTGTTGCTTTGTTTCTATTGCATGTCTCAGAGGGAACCCCCCCCTTGTTTCACCAAAGCAATTAAAATCACGAGAGTGGCAGGGATTGACACTCACTTTGAACTAGGGGTTTCGGCAAGATGATTTACTGCTGTTGCTGAAGCGGGTGCACTCATGTGTGATTCTGGTAGCATTGCATGCGCCATTCTCATCGGCGTGTAACGTGTGATCTGGAGAGGGTGGCAGAGGTCCAAGCCTGTCTCCCATGTGCAGTGCACTCTAACAGTGCCAAGCACAAGGTCGAGAGCATCAGCTG
>NW_009260066.1:2417502-2451780 GCF_000687185.1 Egretta garzetta
GGTGACCACAACTCACCATTGAGCTGTTCCTCTGCTCTGAAGACTGCCTGGGAAAACCTACATACTCATGGTAGCAAAAAGAAGTATTTGTTCAAAATGGGCGAATCAGCTGCATCTTGGCAGTTCACATTGCTGCAAGAAGGAGCTCAAAGCCTCCAGTTTGCTCTGCAGCAGAACTGCTGGCTCTTTGCAATGGTCCTTTGGGAACACGCTTCTGCTGTTTCATATATGGCTGGTCTTGATAAGAAAATCACAGTATAGAGTGATTGTAGGTGTTTTGATTACAGCCCTGATGCATAGTTTACCCTTTAAACCAGAGATTTGTCTGCAGTCAAAATACCCTAGAATCTCAAGAAACCACAGTAAATAAAAAGGGAGGAAAAACATCAGTATTTCATTAGGAGATGCTATTGTTTTTTTTTCCACTGGAAAAAAAAAAAACCAACCCCAAACCCAAACCCCTATTCATTTATATTTATCTTGTTGCTCATTTTGTTTGAGAGTCCTGCTTTAGGATTCAAGACTAATCCTTTGAATTGGTCTTGGACTTTGTCTCAGGAACCTCTCCACTCCATTTACAAAGAATGGGAGCCCCACTCTAACTAAGGCAAAGAACTCCAACTCTCTCTGGGAAAAATGGAAAATTTTGCCTAAAAATAAGCTGCTCTGCTAGTTTTTATATTCAACACCTCCTTTTCCTTTAGGTGCTCGTTCTCTGCTGTATAGATGAAGACAGGGATCTCTCCATGTGTGCTATAGGGCATCACTGAATACTCCCTGGGGCAGTAAGGTGAAGCAACCTTCTAGAGTAAAGTGAATTCCTGCACAGAAGTAGGAAGTAGAAATTAAGGGAAGCAGGCCTCAGAGCTAGAGAAGAGCATCTTTCTCCTTTGCTGAGAGTCAGGAGAGTACACTTCTCAAGCAGCTTCTAGCATTTGTCGGTTGAATTTTTCTTGTGTTCATTATTATTCTGGTTTTCTAAAGCTGTAAGCAACGCCTAAAGCCAAACGTCCTTAGAGCACCAATGCTGGAATGCCCTTACACTGACAACATTTTATGACACTGATTTGTTCTTATTGAATTGCTTCCTTGCTCCCCTGTTTCATGCAGACAGTGCGGCTTTGGTGCATGCATGTTCAGTTATGCTGTTGTGACATCTCAGCCACAGGATGCCCCAATTATGACAAGTCTGTGAGGTCTCCTCTGGTGGGGCTGGTGTAATTCTGTTCTGATTTTGGTTCCAAAATACATCGTCATTTATCTTGGTCTGCAGGTTGGTTGCCAAAGTGTCTTGATATACCTGCCTTCCTTACACAGCATTTATTTTTGGCATGAGATACTGAAAGCATTTTGGTTTTTTTCCTAGCCAGATAGTATTTCCTCATGTTCAGGAACTAGAACCATGAGCCCTGTTATTGGCATTGTTAGCGGTTATAGGTCTATGGAAATATTAATCTTAAACAATTCATCCATGACTATGAGGCTGTTACACATTCTAATGGTTTCTCTGACTTCAACAATGATGTCTTGTCTTCCACCTGCATTATTGCTCCTCATTGTGCTTGCTTTCAAGTAAGCAAGAGCCTAGTGGAACTAGATTTGTGTGCCAACGCATGTGCCCAGCTCCTCTGTAAGGCACAGGTGGCTGGGAAACACTAATTACTGCTGCCTGTGCTCCTGATGACATCCTTCAAGTACATGAGTAGTAGATGGTCTAGCAGAAGTTGAGGGGTATGTCCCATACTAAACATAGTTTTGTATCATATTTTCTCCACAGAAGCCACTGCTCTTACTTGGCATTTGGTTTTTATGTCTTCTTAGCTATGAGCGTGGTCTCTGTGCATAGTCACAGCACGACTCCTTTCAGGGTGGATCATTTTGTGAGTCAGTTGCAACATCCATACATGGTTCTTCTCTTTCCTGGGGTTCAACCTCTGTTGGTAAGAAACTTTTAAACATGTCATTTCAGAGGGCTGAGAAATACTTTCTGGGTATTTCTAGCAGCCTGCTTTCATCTTCTAAGCCCTTTGTTGGCAAAATCAGGTAAAGCATGGAGCTACTTTTGCTCTATTACAACCCATAGTATCTATTCTTTAATTTTGTCCCCACTCTTATTCAACTCTTAAAAAAATCTGTTGTCTCTCTTGCTGTCTAATCAGCACCCAGTTCAGGAACATGTCCCCTTTGATAACTATCAACTTAGGGGCTAGAATTTGGTTTATGTGGTTTATGTTATGCTCTCATTATTATTGTTCTCTTAATTCATATCTTGGTGCAGAATGACTTGAGCTTCTGGAAACTCATGTTTGTACAAGCCAACTTATTTGAAACATTATGTGCTGTGCAATTACCACGTGCTGTGCAAAGAGAGCTAAGACAATGCAATATTCAGGCTTTGTTTCTTCATCCAAATAGAGGATGAGGATGGAAGGATGGATGGATGGATGAAAAAACATCTTTCAGTAGCTACCTCTTGCAAACAGAACAGTATAAATGTCTGAATATTAACTCTGCATCAACGGTTCCTGGCATGTCATTTGTGATTGATAATGAAGGTGAATCCTTGGCAGAACTTTCTGTATAATGCAGTCTTGGGACAGAGACCAGGATACACAAAGGCAAGGGTTTTAGAAATGTGAATGTGCAAAGTGGGGCTGGAGCAGCCTGGTGGCACTGATTGACAGGACAGCTTGCCAGCTGAAATTTGTTGGAAGAAGAAGAGGGAGAGAAGGTATGCAGCCTAGAGGTTAGGGCCCTCACCTGGGAGGGATCAGCCCCTGTCTCATTTTACATTCACCAGCAAAAATGTACAAACTGACCTAGAGCTCAGGACTCCCTCATGCCCTGTGTCTTCTCACAATCATGTTACCTCCTGTCATACTTGGCACCATTTATTTTTTAAAACAATGTTAATGGTGTCCTTAGTTTATGCATTGCCATATTTTATAACATGAAAGGTAGATTTTCAGCTTCATATGGAAAAACATTCACTGTGGGTCAGCTTCTGGTGAAAACAGTAGTAATGCGCCCAGCGACAGGACAAGGGGCAATGGGCACAAACTGAGACATAAGAGGTTTCAGCTGAATATGAGGAAAAACTTCTTGACTTTGAGGGTGACAGAGCACTGGAACAGGCTGCCCAGGGGGGCTGTGAAGTCTCCTTCTCTGGAGATATTCAAAACCTGCCTGGACAAAGTCCTGTGCAACCTGCTCTAGGTGACCCTGCTTTACCTGGGGGGTTGGACTAGATGATGTCCCACGGTCCCTTCCAACCCTTGCCATTCTGTGATTCTATGTGTGTTTATTGCCCTGCCGACCATTTGTGTGTGATGTTCAGCTAATTCTAGGAATGCCTGTGAAAATCCAGGTTGAGGAGACTTGGACCTGTCTGTACTCTGCCAGCACAACTTGTGCATGTGGCACATGGGAAGCAGAAGCCTGGAATTTGTATTGCTTTACTAATACAGCTCAGGAGTTCTTTCTTTTACCAAAACTCGGGTAGCGTAGCAGTGACCAGTGCTAATCTGCTTCTGTGGGGGCACTGCACGCTCTGGAGCAAACACTCCTGAAATAGTTGTCCATGGTATAAATGCATGAAGAGCTTTACTACTGATTTTTCTCTCCTTTGACAGTATCTTTGCCTTGCTCCATTCCTAAGATAGTACCACCTTTTAAATTTTTTTCAGAACTTGGATATAAATCCATAGCACCTCTGAAGGACATAATTCAGAGATGTACCTATACTGCCCGGGCCTGATCTGACGAGTGTGTGAAGCCCACCTAAAGGACTGGTTCATATCTTTGGAGACATCCATATGTGTGTTGCCTAGAGTCCATGGATCAAACGGTCCACACAGAGTGGGTGAACTCATCATTACAGATGTCCCAGCAACTTTAATGTTTTAGTATGCATCCTGGTGGAAATAATTGCTTTGTTAACTCTTGAGCATGATAAGAGCATGCTCATCACTATGGGAAAATCACAGCCCAGGATGACTGGAGTGCAGCTTTATACAAGAAAGAAGAGTGAGAGGTGCAAGAGGAAGCAATTTTCATTTTAAAGCAGTCAAAAGTAGTATGTTTTGAATTCTTTCCCTGGATGCAATAAACTCTTCAAACAGGAAAAGATCTAAAGAGTTTTCAGTTTAAGGTGATTTTCTGAAACCAGAGACAGCTGAAAGCTATGGCTATTAACATAGCAAAGCGATGACAAGAGAGTGAAATGGTACAAGAAAAGATCGATCAGCAAGGGACTGTGAAAGGAGATGGCTGGATTCATGTTATTAAGCTAGAATTTCCCTTGATATTCTAGCTACCGTATTCATATTGTGAGTTTAAAGATACATGCAGCTCCTATTTATAATGTTTTATGGGCAGATTTCTGCTTTTATTTATTTGAACTGCAGTTTTAATTGGTTAAATAATAAGGGGGACAATTGCTTTTGGTAATTAGAATCCGCTTTGAATTGGCTGTAGGACTCTGCATCGTGTGGTATGACAATTACATCTGTGGCTTGAGATGGATCTGCTTAGAGCATTCCCTTGTACTAAGTTCCCTAAAAAAGGCTTTTAAGTATAAAAAGGCAGGGTTTATTTTAATTTAAAAAGAGATGAAAAAAAAAAAAAAAGCAAAAGCCTTCTTTTCAAGAGCGTAAAATCTGATGAGATGGATTGCTTAGAGCATTCCCTTGTACTAAGTTCCCTAAAAAAGGCTTTTAAGTATAAAAAGGCAGGGTTTATTTTAATTTAAAAAGAGATGAAAAAAAAAAAAAGCAAAAGCCTTCTTTTCAAGAGCGTAAAATCTGAACAGCTAGGGAAGACAGTGCAAAGTAAAAAGGTTTGTAAACAAGGCTGCCATCACCCTCTCAGTCTTCTGGTGAGCCCTGGCTCTGAGCCAGCTCCGTGACTTTCTGCACAGCAGTAAGCACCACAGCTTGCCTTTGGTCCCCAGGACATCCCCTCCATCCCGCCAAGGCCCTGCTGGTCTGTTCCCTCTCCTCCCTTCTGTCTCCATGCTGTGCTTCGCTTGCCTGTTGTTGTAGCCTGGGGAAGCCTGTTTCCACCAACTGTGCTCAGAAGACCCCCAGGGAAGGAGCCATCTCCCCCTCCTGCACGCGCGTGGGAGCAAACCACAAACTGAGAACAAATGCATAGTGCAGATGCCATCCATCATGGACGTTGTCACTGAAGAGGGACTTGCAGGCGTTGTGTGTACACTTTTTCATGTATCTAAGGTCCTGGCCTGTCCTGTTCAGATTTGCCACATGTTTTCAAAGTTGATGGTTTTTTTTCTTTGTTCATTGACCTCCAACTACGCCAGTAAAAAGATACCAAACCCAACACCCTACATACAGAGAATTGCAAAGTATTACAGTTAGGTGGGAATGAGAACTTGGCATCTACTGAGCAGGGCCCAGCAGCCCTTCTCACAGCAGAGGTCATTGTGCCCTGCCAGATGTGCCACCCTGGCTGATGTACCACAAAGGAGATGTTTTATATTAGGGCTCACATAGAAACCTGCTTGACTTGCCACAGTTGAATGAGCTGGGCTATAACTAATGGGCCACATGTGCACTTTTGGGTTGCTTCAAGCATGAAGCAAAACCAGAAATCCCAGTAAAAAAGATTAAATCCCAGACACAACACACCTGTGATGGACTAAGAGCAGGTATGTAGTTGGACGCTGTGCTCAGCTCAAGGGGCATCTCACTGTGCTGTCATAATCCCAGGGTGTGCGCTGGGGCCCTGGGCAGGAATCACTCAAGTACTCTTTAATAGAAGAAGTTGAGAAGTTGAACAGAAAGGATTTTTATTTATTTTCCCCAGGCATAATAAGTCCAGGACAGTTTAATGTTGCAGCTTTTGGGCAAAGTTACATGAGTTTTTTGATAACCATACGTGGTTAATAGCTCAGATTTACGTATCCTGTGAAAGATGAAACTTCCAATAATGTATGTCCCTTCCTACCACTAGTTTTTAGCATTAAAAGTAAATTCAGAGCAAAAATTATACTGCTACCACCTCTCCTTACAGCACCAACATTTTCTTGGCTCCCTTCCCTGAAAAAAGCTCATCTCCAATCCCACTTGCTTTGAGTACTTTAAAGCCACAAAGCAACATGAGCAAATGCCAAATGTACACAAAACATAAAGGCTAAAAAACGAATTCTACCAAATAGGGTCATTCTTTTTCCTTGGAAGTTTTTGTCTCTTCTGTCTTCAGATTCACAACAGATAATTAGACAGTCCAACATCCAAAAGGTCTATGAGAGTGACATGGACAGTAAGGTCTGAGTTAGAGGGATTTTTAAATTTTAAAAACCTGCACAGAGCTATTTTTAGTAGTTACACTGCGTGGATAACTGCTTGGATAATTTATCTTCACAACAGTGTTTGCTATCAGGGTCATCTTCAGTTATACAATGCCCCCATGGGGAATTAAAAAAAACCATTTAATGATTAAGGTCATTAACTTTAATTAGTGTTAGGATTTATACATTACACTGTGCACTAGTTTCAATATGAAATAATGCCTTTTTATAAGTTAAATGATTTGTTTGCAGGCAAGGACATTCAAAGTGATGTTGGAAGTTCAAGGCCTAATTTTACTCTAAAGCTTCCATGCAGGGGACCCTACCAGTTTTTCTTAGAAGCGTTTTCCCTGTGCCTGCAGCACAGCTTAAAAATTTATTTAATGAATGTAGTTTTTTTTTTTTGTCTTAGAAGGGATGCTTTCTGAGAACCCAGGGGAAAAGGCAAACATCAATAAGATTATAAGGCTGTTATTAAATATAAGGTGAATCTGTCAGAATAAAACAGGCTTCTTCTCCTCACCTCTCTCTGGTATTGAGTATTAGAATACCTATAATTGTAGTCACTTTTTTTTTTTTATTATCCATAGAGAATTCTGCAATATGTGTACACTAATCTTAAAACCGGATACCTATTGAAGTTGAGTCCTGTTCTGAGGTTTGACAGACCTTCCAGAGTTATCAACAAAGACACTTCCAAAAACAAAGAAAGAAGTGATTCAGCCTCACAACGTCCCAAAACAGGAGAGGCAATCCAGAGTCATCACTCAGGAAACCTCTCATGAGTGGACTGAAAACCTACCCATGTTCCACATGCTGAGTTTGAAGCTTTTGTCCCAGCTCATTGAGGAGACCACAACATCTCATCAGCCTCATGGTGAATGCTGGGGTCTGACTATCATGTTCTGCCTTACCCTTTCCTCTAATTCCTAAAAATTCTGTTTCCTAAATAGAATTTAGAAAATTTCAAAAAAGCCCTTTTCTGAAACAGAAGTAATTGCAGTGCATTTGGTGGAATTTTGGTGGAATTCTTAATGATGGAGGGACTAAATACTGAGTGACCTCAATATGTCAGCGCTTTCCTTCCATTTCCTCATAAGAGGTCACTGGAACAGGATCCCCAGGAAAGTGAAAACAGCACCAAGCCTGTCAGAGTTCAAGGAGAATCTGGATGACACTCTTAATCATATGGTTTAGTTTTAGGTAGTCCTGCAAGGAGCAGGACTCCATGGTCTTCATGGGTCCCTTCCAACTTGAGGTATTCTATGATTTTATGAGTGGCACTAAATCACACAAGTGGAAAGTGATGAACATTTAAATCAGTACAAGATGTAAGAGGTTGGTTAACTTTAAGGTCATCTAGCTGACCTTGCCCAATGAACATCAGAACATATCAGCCCTTATGGATGGGAGTAAGTGAGAAGATAAGCACATTTTTTAGTTTTCTTAGCCAAAATGTTGCAAAGATACCATTTGACAAAGTGGCCATTCTTTAGTTAGAAAGAAGCCATTGAAGTCTTTTGGGAGCTGAAAGTGTGAAATTTACAAAAACTGGAAGAATCTGATTGTCTTGACATGAGGGGAAAGACACCTTCTCATAACTCTTCAGCAAGTCATTAACTCAATTTTTTGTAGTCCATAACTGTTACTATGGACACAGGAACAACAACTAACAGCTCTTGAACCAAATGTTTCATGGGTTTGTAATCCCGTTAACTGGTTTGAAATCAAGTGGAGTCCCGTCTTGTCATTTAAAAGTAGAACATGTCATGCCAGCTGTATTTCTGCATTTCTCTTTTTTCTAGTCCAACAGCTGGAACAGCCTGAAAAAATAAGTGTTTTCTTCAGGATTTTTAGCAGGCAGTAGGAAGATTCAGGGCAACAATTCATGTGTACCTTTAACACTTCCACTTTAAATTCTCCAGTGTTTTACAATCATGTTCTCAAGCATAGATACTCAGGAAGAACTATGGACTTACATAGGTCTGTGCACAACTGACTCAAGACAAGAAATATGGCAATGTGTGTGTCTGTTTTTTACATTTTTTACAGGACAACATTCTATTATGGTGTTTCCTGAAGACTTGCCTAACCTCTCTGTGTGTTTGGATATGGAATATGACAGATAAATGTCTATATCCACAGTACTTGCAATTGCTTTGAAGAATATCAACCAGCTCAAGATGCTGACTGATTGATAAGGAGATCATGAAAACCCACTCCACTAAAAGACATCTTTTTCTGACTAAGTGATGTGAAGTCTGGTGCCTTCAGTGTGATTCATCAGTGTGACTGTTGTTAGGAAAACAGACTAACTGAAACATAACAGTATTTTGTTTTAATTAGTGATTGTCTCAAATATTGGGAAAAATACTCATCTCTTTCCATAGCAGCTATTTGAGGAGACTTATGATCAGAGAAGCCCTGTATGGATTAACCTTCCAATATCTTTTCTCCTGCCTGACTCACAGCCCATTTTACCTTAAAGCATCACTTCTGTTCCATGTCTATATCTCTTCCTTCCTCTCTGCTTTTGCTTTTTTTGTCATATTATGGTACTGGATATGAGAATGAACTTTTTGCAACAAAGCATGTCTGTCTGCTGCTAACCCCCTCCAAGGTTATTAGGACATCTGTCTAATACAGTGTGGAAATTAACGAAGGAGTCTACCTTGTGGAGGTGTTCTCCCTATATGCCTGAGTTTCAAAAATTAGCCTGATTAGATAGGTCTGGGTGCCTCCTCAAGAAACATGAGGTCAGCAGTTGGAATAGAGAAGAGAAGGATGTTGAGGGGATGTGGTGGGAAGAGCTACTCTGGCCAATTGGCAAATTTCTGAGAGACAGGGTAGCATCCCTGCTCAGCAGTGTGCTGGACCATGCACCATGAGCTTACTTGGAAATAGCTCAGGAGGTATAGAAATAACCTCTAGGTTTGTGGAGGACATATCGTTACATTAGTGGCGATATGTATATTCCTGGAGTTGCGGTGAGGTACTAACTGGGATTCACAAAAATGCCTGTTTAAGTACAGAATTTTTGAATATGGCTCTATTATGATGACTCATATAAATCAAGTTTTAGTGGAATTTTCCCACTAATGACAGCTATGAAATCAGCTCAACAAATACTTGTCATTACATTTCAGAGCTAATATTTAATTACAAAACCCATCCTTGGCTATGTAGCTTTTTAAGTGCCTTGTACAAAAGAGGTTTGTATAATGCAATATTGAACAAATTAAATGAAATTATTAGTAACATAGTTCTGTTTTCATCTTGTGCAGAAGAGATTTAGGTTGCAATCATTATTTGGAAAAATAAGGATTTGATTCATATTTGCTATGGTTTACCCTGTAACATGAAATTTATCTTTGCATGGTGAGACAATTTCTTGACCTGATCTTTAAAGTTTACCATAGCTCATTTTGATGAGCCTAGCTTGGGGTTGTATGCAGTTCTTCAAGTTGAAATCATTCCTTTCTTTCACCAGGTGTGTTTTTGATTAAAACCTTGTTTTATTGTTGGTGTGTATTTCCTGTTTTCCACCTATCTTAATTCCCACACGTCACATAAGGACTCCCCTAATATGATGGATTTATGGAGAAACCTGTTAACAGAGCAATAACCGCAGCTTCCCTCGCAGCTACTGCCTGTCAGCACACGCCAAAGTGGCACAAGATGATTCGTGCTCAGCAACATCTCCTTCTCCCTGTTTTTTATGCATCCAGGCTTTTGCATAGGCAGGGTTGAGATCCAGCTATCTGCTGTGTGTAGGGGGAGCCAGGAGCCGATGTCTGCTGCTATGCATGAGCAGGGAGGAGCAGCTGGACAGGTATTTGAGGGTGATATCCACAGGACAAAGCAGTTTAGGCAGAGCTTTCCTCTTTCCTCCAGAATTCCTTGTTAGGGAAATACAGCCCTGCAAAAATCACAACACATGAGCAGTAGTCTCGAACAGTAATATTGAGGATAATAAAAATCAATCATTGGTTGACAGAAGTCTGTTATTTCTGTGCTGGTGTTAGCATGGAGGAAGCTTTATTTATTATTTAATATTTCTGGCTTATCTAATGCATGAATCAGGTGGATTCATGTGCACAACCTGTGTGCCAACCTTTCTGAGGTCAGAACCCACTTTAAGAGAGAGTGAAAAAGAATTTGAGAAAGGAAAAAAAAAAAGGCATTCAATGTAAATCGCAGGTACAAGTGATATGAAAAGAAATAGAAAGAGACAAGAAAATCAGTCAAACCCTGTGGTAGAGGCCAATTGATTTAAACAAATCTGTGACAGCCTCATTTTATATGTGTTTCTTGTCCCATCCCTCTCGTTCTACCATGTATTGAACACATGAATCTGCCAGATTTTGGAAAACCTGTCTTTTCATAAAATACAGAAATTCCTGTTTATGTGTTAGGCTACTTTGTGTGTGATCCTTGGGTGGCAGCTCTGGTAGGTATGTGGATATCCATGCAGCGCTCTCAGCTGCCATCAGTCAACTCCAGATGCATGCTTGTAATATCCAGCTGCTACACCAGGAGAAGAATTCCAGAAAAAAACCAGTTCAGATCCTGAAATGATGTGTATGAGCTCCTGCAGCCCACCTCTTTTCACACATTCAAATCCAGCAAGAATCATGCATCTTGAGAGCAAACATCAGCCTGCTAGGAGTTTAAACCCAGCAGAGGGTGGGACATTTATAATTCCTCAGTAACAGTACTGTTAAAAAGCCTATAATGCCTATGTCACATCACTTTTTCTCACTTTTTAGACTTGGATAAATAGATGAGTAATGCATCTGAGTGGTGCCTGATGTTGCCTAACAGATAATAAACAGGGTTATTCATGTCATGGAGAATACATAATCACAGACTACACTGGAAGAGAGGTGCTACTTGAAAAGCTGTCTTCCTCATCACTGCATTTCTCTCCTTTATACTTGTGTTATTAATCATTAGATCATCGCTGGAGGAAAGCTGCTAGAGTTGCAGGTGTGTGTAGTCAAGAGGATAAATCAGTCTTGCCACAGGATGGGAATTGTGAGGGTTTTTGTAATTCTTTCCTGCTCAGATTCCATCACGGTTGTGGGTTTCAGGGACGGCCTTTGCAAAAGTCTCTTGTTTCTGATCCTCTGTGCTATGGCTGCATGGAGCAATTCATACTAACCTGAGATAACTGGATGTGGTGCAGCGTAACTTATCTCTGAGTGGCTAAGACGCATGAACCAGATGGAGAAGGATTTCATCACCACATTACTCTAGAGATAGCCTGAACTCATTCATCTACAAAAGAAACAAAGCAGATGAACAACTTGATAATGCCTCACAGCCTGAGGATTGCTTCTAGATGAATGACTTGCTTGTCTGCAAGTGTAAGTATGGGGCTGCTTCTCCGACATGTGATAAGAGTAGAGAATTTATTTCTTTAAAAGGGATTTTTCATTTGATGGTATCTGGTATTTCCACACAGTTTTGAAAAATGTTCTACCCTGCATCTTCATTTCACCATTAATTAGAATTAAATCCATAGGTCCAAATCATACTCAACACATTCCAGTTTGGTCCTCTATCCTGTTTTGCAAGCAAACTTGATATTTCTATTTGAATGTGTTTATTATTATATTTGAAGTAATTCAGTGAATGATTAATGTGAGCATGTAATTACCTGTGGCCCCTCAGCTTATTTATTAGGCTGATCCATTTGCAGTTCATAATTTGTTGGTGGTGCTCAGTAATTATCACTAGCTCACCTGCTATACTTTTATAGTCTGTGCCCATATACTCCCCAGACTAGAGCTAGTAGATGCAAGCTGGCCGCACGAACCTTTGCATAACAGCTCTTCGTAAGCCCGTACTAACATGTATTCACACAGGTGCTTATGCAAACCATTGAATGGAGTTGTTCTGCTCACTAAGTGCTGCAGCATAGCATTGTATAAAAATTTTTATTGTTGTCAGAAAGCTGCTGGTTCTCTACCTGGGAAGGAGCTTTGAAAACACACTGCATTCTCCATCTTGTCTTGCCTGGAGGACAGTAAAACTGTCAGATACAGGAGGAATCCATTTTTCTTCTATCAGAGGAGCAGTTTATACCCGATAGTCCTAATAATACATTTTTAATCAAATGTTTTATTATCACTTTTTACCTTCTACTGCTACCTTCTACTGGCTGGTGGAGGGGATATGTATGCCCCTTTGCTGGTGGGTGTCAGTCCACCTGAGGCTACTAAGCTCATCCAAGGCCTTGAGCTAAGATGCTCCGCAAGGGAGATAACAGTGGCTCCTGACCTCCGAACACGGTCTGCTGCCTCAGAGGCTGGATTTTCTAGGATGGAGACCCGAGTGAACATTGGCTCACTCTTCAGAGGAGGATAGCTGATGGAGATGTTTGAGTCTCCCCGTGGAGACTTCCTGGTCCTCAGGTGGAAGTTCACTTTTATTCATCATCATGTTTTTCTGTGTGTATTTTTCCAGTTTTCTTTTTACTTTGTGGGCTAATATTGAGAAGAGGCACATTTGAAAGCTCCTTAAATTAATCACACATCCCCACGATCCATTTTTTTTATCATACTGGCATGAATATCTCTGCTGCTAAAGAAGCTGGGGGTAGTTTAGGAAATCTTAGGCCCACTGACGAACCTGCCCTCCACCCGCCAGCTCAGTAGCTCTGCTTGCACCGCTGAACTTTTCTGTAAACCTTACCAGCTAATTAGAATGCATTAAAAATGACAGTGCCCGTTGATTGTAGGGCTGAAAACCAGAGATTATAGTGTCATACAACACCACGCAATATGTGAGTCAGTCGGCCCCCTTTGAACGCTCTTCACATCTGGCTGGTTGTGAATGGACCCACTGTCAAAGGGGCTGCTGCTGTAGTACCTGGTTCCTTATGTACTAATTACAAGCTCCGAACGCAGGAGTTAGGAGAGTCTGGGGACTTGTGGCTGGAGTTCACACGGGCTGACGAAACAAAGGACGCCCTGTTCCTCATTACGCTCCTACACTTAATTAGGAAGTGAGTTTGTTGATCACTGGCTGCGTTAAGAATCACTCATTTATAGCAGAGCACTTCGTGATTTTTGTGAAAGTTTATTTAAATGACATCTTACACTTTGGCCACAAGGGACATGCCTTTATTTTATCTGAGTTTAAATATGGCTCTTATAGTCTCCGGGTCTGACAGAAGGAGAAACAGGGGTGTTTTGTTTCATGGGGCAAGCAGGGAGGAGATGGGGGTGGACCAGGGGAAGCATTTCATTGCAGGGCTCGGTTGATTGTTTTGGGATTGGCACATTGCTGCATGAGCGCCGGTAAGCCATTTAGAGATTTGTGCCTTGAATTTAAAGGAGAGGGCTGCCAGCGATGGCAGTGCCACTCTCCTGCCTTCTGGTGGGGAGTTCAAGGTCAAAATATTTTATTGGTCTGACAGCTTGTCACGCTGAGCCTGGATGTGGAGCGCTGCCAGGTCTGTGAGCTGGGGTAGCGCTTTCCCCGCACCCGCTGTCTTGTCCGGAGGTCGATGAGACAGAGGTGGAGGCTGCACAGGGGCCATTGACATTCAGAGATGTTTCATCCTTTGAGACGTAAATGCTGCAGCAGTCCTTTCAATGCAGCTTGTGTTGGGAGTCAATTGCTTCCCCTTCTCTATTACAAGGATGCCATTAATATCCAGTGCCACGGTAGGAGCTAGCAATTCTTCACTGCTAGAGCCAGTGGAGATGAATGATGGACTGTTTTCCTCACCCAGAAACAGTTCCTGGGCTCTGACACACAGTGGCAAGGGAGTCGCAAGAAAGCAGAGTGGAGAAAAGCTTTAAGAGAGAAGCCAAGAGTGAGATATAATGGAAAAAACAGAGACCCATCTGATTTTTCTATAGTAGCTCTAGCAGGGATTAATCAGCCATTTGTGGAAAGAAATTTACTGTGATCTTTGCTCAGATACCATACATTATTATTACTTAATTACAGACATTTACCCAGGCACTGCTTGCTATCCACCCTGATTCCTCAAGCATAAAATGCCTCTAATCTCAAAGCTATTATGTAAATTCTCCTAGCTGCATATCTGCAGGAAAACCAACAAAGAGTGATGCAGGAGAGCTGGTGGGTGTTTCTTGGAGGTCTTTTCGTAAGGCAGCTTAGGTTTAGTGTACATGGAATCAGTTCACTAGGCTGAAGAGACAGTTTAGAGACTGGGGAAAGGGAACAAACCCATACTGGTAAGAGGAAAAGGGTCTCTCGTTTTATTAAATTTTACTAAATTAATTTTTATGGTGTTTTGTAAGTTGCCTCTGACTTCTACACTCACCTGGTGGCAAAAACTCTTTTAACCTTTTTTGAGATGTGTATATTGCTTCCTCCCCCACCCAAAAGAGGAAAAATCAACAGATAACAGCTTCAGGCTGGGCAGGTAATAGTTGATCCTGAGCTTCTGCTCACATGATATTTTCCAGATGAGAGACTGAGAGTTTGCCTTCCTTAGAGGAAACCATTCATTCAAGCCATAAGGAGCGCTTGGCCCCTACCCAGAAATCTGAGTGGATTCCTTGTTACTGTTGTTTTCAAACAGTATCTAACTGTGTATTGAGGAGAGTGGAGGAAAAAGATGAGATTAGAAACCAAACCAATCATGTTAGCGTGGATGGTTTGAATAAAGATAATTTTCAGGAATAAACCACTACAGTACTCATGTGAAGGTAGGTAGGTAATACGGTGTTTCAGTTTGTTCAGATGCATGAAGCATTTGCAGATTATCACAAGGAATTATGCATAGCTAACCATCCACCAGGAAAAATAGTGGAGTATGTGATTATGTTGCAAAAGTCTTGCTTCCAAAAAAATTAAGTTCAGCCTGGAGTCTATAAACATTTACACATGCATTTAACTTCATTAAATGGCAAACAGCTGTAACTTCCTTTACAGTTATCCACTGTTCTTCCTCTTGAAAGAGCTCTTTTGATCTTTAGGGTGGATGGAGTTTAGATCTTCCTTGGGTCTGGTGCTGACCAGTAGAAAGAGGAAATTCTCCCCTTTGATTAAAACAGTGTTAGTGGAGGGCTTGGTACTCCAAACACAAACTTGTATGCGAGCTTTATTTAACAGCATGTCCCATTGCTTCTACAGGAACGGTCTCCAGTAGTAAGTGAACATAAAATATATAAAGCAATTGAAGAAGGGGGGGTTTCTATGATGAATGTTGACTCACTGAAATTGCTACAGTGTGCCATGTGTCAATAGTTCTGAAGCTGTACTCACCCTGATGAGATCCCTTACCTTCAGGGTGTTTTAAACATTGGCCTCCTTCAGCATGAACCCCTCCATTGCATAAGGTGTCTGCAGAATCAGGTATGGGATCAACTGCCACTCAAACCAAGACCCATCAAACCTCCAAACCACTCTCTGTAATGCTTTCTTAACCCAGCTGTCAGCTGAGACGTGAGACTACTGTGATTAAGATCCTCTTGACTTGAGCCTTCAGTCCAACGTAAATGTTATTGAGAAGACCAGCTACTCTCACTGTTGGCTTCTACTGACTCTCTGCACCAAGCAAAATGACTTTTCTTTCTTGCTGCTTCTAGCTCTGAGCTGACCAATTCAAAACATAGTCCTTTTAAAGCAAGTCTCTACATACATAATGTTAAAAATGCTCTTAAATTGGTACTATGGTCAAGTAAACCATGTCTGGAACTGAGGTCTCAGTCACAAACACATTGTGTTTAGATATTTTTGTATGCTGTTTAAAAATATCTCTTTCAAATACTTCCTTTTCAAAAGGAAGACAGTACCACTCAGCTTCCCATGGTATGGTTTAGCCTCTTCTATGTAATCTGATCCATTATAAGTTTTTCTGACATATAAAGATTACATGAGAATAGGCCAAAATGAGAGATAGTTAGGGATTATGGCATTTACCTTTTAAAAGGGATCCTGAAGCAACCCTACAGGAGTACCCTAACAGGCAGTTGCTGTTCTGGAGTTAATCTTTCTGTCTCAGTGAAATTGTCTTCTTTGTGCTCTTATACAAAGCAAATCCAACATCTAAAGTACTAGTTTTCCATAAGATCCTTGTTCTTCAGGTATTGCCTAGCTGCCAAAGACAGTGCAATTATGATATGACAGTTCTCTACATGATTTCTGATCTATGGTTTTATGCTCTCATTTCTGAGGAAAAAGCCCTGTGTACCACATAGGACCAAGCAGGACCATTACTCTAACTTCTCTCAGCTGCCCTATAACTAAGCATTATTTGGGCCCACCTTTGTTGTTGCTTTGCATTTCCAGTTCTGGATCTGGCAGAGGGGTTAGTGAAAAATTGGATAAAATCCTGGGTCACAGCAGCAGAGTTTCTATCACATGCGGGGCCTTGACTGCTCTCTTGGAGATATTTTTGGGCAATGGCTTTACACACTCATCTTGCACATGTGCTTCAGCAAACCCTTCCTGACATATTTACCATGCTGCCAGTGGATGTTTTCTCTGCAGAGTAAATTTCAACATCATTCAAGGAATACACCATCTTTTCTACAGAAGAACAATCTAATGTTGCCTTTCCTCACATACAGAGTAGGAAAGAGCAGTATTTCCAAACTGCTGTGGAGTATGAACTGAGAGTGACTTCTAATGGATCACTGCTCAAAATGAAGCTGGGAGTTAAGCCTGCAATGAAATGTAGTTTCACCAGAGAAGCTTTGCCTTTCCATCTGTTCCTTGGATTTAGATTTCTAGTGTTCCATTGTGTTCGTATTATCATGCAGCACTATGTCTGGCATAGGTATTAAAATGTCTGGGTGTGCAGGTTCCATAATCCTACCACTGACTTCATCTTTCATGGGCTGTAATACTTGGTTTGCTGTATTTTTATTGTTACCAGTGTAATTGTATTGTGAGGGCTCTTACTCCAGCTCTGGCTTGTTAAATAAATAGAACATATCCTTGTGTCTCATGTCTCCACGTCTGGAAGAGATTTAAACCTCTTCTTTTGTCTGCATGTTTTGGCTGAACTAAGATTTTCTCTTAGTAGACCCTGAAAGTTTCAGGGTGTGTGCGTATTTCACGGAGTTTGCTTTCATTAAGTTGTGCATTATTGCGGCTTTGTTTGTGCTAGGGGTGTTGAGAATCATGGAGGCTGGTTCCTTTTAAACACTAAAGAGTACAAATAGCCCAGGAATATGTGTCTTGATTGATGTAGCTGCTGCTGCGTAGAGACACATGGGGTCTAACCCTGCATTGTTGTGTTTTACTGAACAGTGGGTTTCATAGACTGTATCATCCCCTGGTGGCACCTGGTAAAAGGTCAAGACGCAGCAAAAAGAAAGCAAGACACTCAAACACTGCAAAACAATAAAGAGTATTCTTCTAAATCCTCACCTGTGTTCATTATTCAGTCGTGGCCTGGCCTGCTTATTTTCCACCACTCATTTTATATGTGTGAATATGTTGGAAGGACGCATTCTTCACATAAACACTGATATGCAACATACACAAGGCAATTTTTCTGCGGAACCTGCTTTTGGAAGATGCTTTGTAACTTCTCTAACTTTTCCCTTCAGCCTCAGCCAGAGGAAGCAGAAATGTGAACTTTCTTCTTAAAGTCTGGGTAAGCAAAATCAGCTAGGCCATCTCTGATCTAAAAAATATTTAAACTCTTTCCAGTAATATTAGTCTAAACTCATTTTATGAGATGAAGCTTAAACAGCATCCTTAGTCAATTTACATTAGGGATTGGTCAATCTACCTTTTATTGTTTTTCTCATTGCCTAGCTTCATTTTCCTTGATGGGATACAACTATTTTTCTTACATGTAAGGGACTTTTCTATGTAAGACATTTACACTGTTGAAGCCATTTTACTTTGGTTTCTGCCCTCTTCTTTGTGCAGCACTATTTCTCCCAGCCTTTTCAATTGGCTGTACTTCCCGGGCATCACAGAGTTGTCCTCCAGGCTCTCGCTGGTTGGCGGACATTGTCCTCAAAGCGTTGTGCTCAAAAATGGACACAATGCTTCATCTGAACCCTTATCAGGGCAGAGTGGGTTTAGGGGGATTACTTCATGTGTCCTGTCTTTGGAAGTCCTTTTGGACATCTCCTGAGGCTGCCTGTCTACCAGCAGCAAGGCACCATTGACTTTTGTTCGGCTGTGGTCCAGGACAACCCCCAGCTCATGTCTACACAACTGGTCTCCAGCCAGTCACTCCCTATCTTCTGTTTACACAGTTGATTGTTTTTTATCTATGTCTGATACTTTTACTGTCTAGTTACATTGTGTTGTCTTCTACTTATTTCAGACAACTGTCATGGTTGTAGAGGTCTTCTAAAATTTGAGTCCTTTCTTACAAACTGGTCCAGCTACAGTCTGATATAATCTGCAAATGTAACTGAGATAACTTCTTCCACTGGTTAACACACATGATAATGCCAAATATTGCTAAACCCCACACAGACTCTTCTGCAGCTGATTGTGTGCAGGTTTGTCCATGAGCTGGAAAGCCTTTGGAATGCTTGGAATGAAGACATGTGGCATATAGCAATTTACTACTGAATTTGCATAATATATTTATGTTTAATTTATTGATATAATTAATTCACCAAACTGGTCCTTCTCCAAAACACCCACATATGTTTTTTCTTTCATTTAATTGATTTCTCTGTCCCTGTCCCAATGTGGAGCAGCACCTTTTTTTTCCTCCGAATGTTTTGTAGTACTGTGAAGACAATGGGGTTTTTTTCCTTAGCTTTTTGGTCTGAGTAGATTATGGAGAGGGAGAAAAGATTCCAGACTCTTAAAATGAGGAGGAACTGCACAGACTGCAGATAGGTCATTCTTCAGTACAAGAAATATTTTATGCTAGAATAGATGATTGCTTATTGAATTTCACTCCTTCCCAAGCTCCCAGCTCGGACTGTAAACCCAGCAGCTCCTCTTTCTTCCCCAGCCCCCATTTCACTGGTGAACTAGGACCATAAGGTCCTACCTTGGGGACCGTGTGCTCAGGAAAACGGAAGCCACCAGAAGTTTCTGGAGCACAGCTGCACGAATAACCCCATCTGCACATAAATACATGCAGAGACTGTTCAAGGATTCTCAGCACCACAGGCAAAAATGAACTTTCCTGACCTAAGACTGTGAAGCAGGGGTCTACCAGAGGCTGGGGGAGAGCAGGGGAAGGGACCACGCTGGAGCAGGAACAGAGCGCTCTGCTCCGCAGAGGCAAGCCTGCTGATTTTGCAGCTGCGGAGGCTGGGTTGGCTTCAGCGAGGTGGGCCACACTTTCCTCCAGCACAGCCCTTTGCACCTCATGCTTGGCTCTTCCCTCAGTGACATTGGTCTTAAACACGGTGGGGCCAGAAGAATTTTGCATCCTCTCAGGAGTCTGCTGTGCTAAGCTCATTTTACTCATACATCAAAGTTAGCCCTGAACATGAACGGAAGACCTGGTGTGAAATGCACCACTATTCAAATCCATATTTAAGATGAAATTGCTTGAGAATGTATATTTTGCCTCGTTAGAGTTTACAGGCTGGTTGGTATTATTAAGAGTACTCCCTTATTATCTGAGGTTCAGATTTCCACATTTATGTTGTTTTCCTGAATTTATCTCTCGTCACAGTGATCTGTGCTGTTAAAAGAGTATTCACTTTGTCTGAGTTGCCTTGGGTTTTATCGTCTTAGCTGAAATGAACTTTCTGGATTTGGCTGAAATCAGTCGTACATAGATATTTTTCATGTGATTAACCCTGTGAGCAACTTCTGTGAAAACACATGTACTGTTGAAGGAACAGCTGAGGGCATTCACTACCCTTGTAGAGTCGTGAGAGTTCAAAAATTCAGTGAGGACAACTGCTTGTCCTTCTTGCAAAATATCTGGTCTTTTTCAGGCAGGAAGAGCTCCAATGGTTAATATGGGTGTTACCTTTCTGTATGTACCACAAGATTTTAACAGATACTTGAATTTCAATAAGAGTAGCAGTAATTTTTTATTATGATTTATTTAATTCTTACTGTGAGAAAAGGACCAGGCTATAGTTATGTTCATATTGCCTAAAAATTACAGTAATTATATACCTTCATAGATTAAATGTGGGTTTGGACTGAACATGAGGATCATTACATTTTATTATATGGAGAACCAGCCTAAGAAAGAAAGGGCAGTCTGAAAAACTTAATGAAAAATCAAACTTACAAGAAACCATGCATCATATTAATATCGTGACTGGGCAAATACAGAGCAAGATGTATGCTTTTTGGAGACCTTATTTAATGGCTTCAGTGATTTCCTTCTCAGACAGAATATGCCTTAATGATGAAGCTGAAATCTGTTTTCAGTTACCAGAATTACTCCAGGTTTAACATGTGTAAGAAAGAGCAGTTTTGAACCAATCTTTTCAAGGCAATGGACAACTTCCATTATTTCTCGTGAAGATTATGTAGCCTTATCATCAAAGATGTAATTGAAAACACTCTAGAGATGAGATAAGTGAAGCACATTTTAATATGGATCTGCAGTCATTTAGCAATCTCCTAAGGACTAGCAGTGATCAGCAGACAGCAGTTTGGAAGTGTCTTAATCTGTTTGCTGAATTACATACTTGTCTCACTGCTTTGTATTGTTTCATCTGCTGTATGATGCCTTTTTCCCCAAGTATCTCAAAACTTCCAGTTGCTTGAGTGTTAGGAATATCTCTCTTCAGATCCCATTTCTGCAGGTTTTTTAATGTAGCCAAAGTGGCTAATATAGTCATTACACTAAATAGACAAATGACATATCAGTTTGAAATTTCCGGAGATATTTCACTTTGGCAAAGGTGGTTTTGCTAGTCAGTGAAAAAAGTTCAATATTTTAAAATACATTTAGGAGATTAATTTAAAAAATACATTTAGAAAATGCACTTAAGAAATCCCTTCACTGAAGAAAAAAAATGTTTCATTTTAACTTTTACTCCCTGACTGAAGTCTCCTGATGAAATAGGTCTGCAATGGTATAAAAGTATAAATTCTCTTGTGGGTTAAGAAGACAGGAAAAAAGAGGAGGAATAAATAGTGACTTTTCACAATGGCTTTCAAACCTGTGCTAGGATCCAGGCTCTTCAGCATAGTAATAAATGGTATGAAAAACCAACAAGAAGTGACAAAATTAAGTTTGCTGATATGCAAATGCTTCAGGACAGCTGAATCTAAACCTCTTTGCAAAGATTTTTGGAAAGGTTTTGCAAGATTAACTAGTAGGTAACCTGATGAAGTCCAGCCCATAGAAAAAACCCTCAGTGCACATATGCTAAAAACAGACTCTTAATTTCATTATTATCACCCAGAAAAAAAAATATTTGGCAATTATTTGGGTAGTAAATTGAACTCATTGCTGCAGGATGTTGTGGAAGCCAGATGTAGAAATGAATTCTCTAAGGGCTGAGATGTATGAATGGGATGTATATTGTTTAAAGATTGTATAAGATTATTGCACTTAGGCAACTATTGTCTCAGTCCCTAAAATGCTGATTGCTGGAGACAACAGAGGTCAAGCCAGGAGAGATAATATTCAGTGACTGATAGGATTTTTTAATTTATTGCTTCTTTCCACATTTCTTGTATGCATGTGTTTCTGAAATATATGCAGCCAGCTATCCTGACAAGATGACTTCTCTAGATGGAGAATGGCCATTTTCTGCTTTTGTGGGCATTATCTGGGATATTCTTTTGTCACATGTTCCCAAAGTGCAGTGTCCCTGCCAAGCAGTTGCAGCCACAGCTGGAAGAGGTCTAGCAGGGAGAGCATTGTGCAATCTGATAATTTCCAGTTTGGGTCTGCCTCAGGAAATGTGACCCAAAGTGGAAGTCTGTCAAGTTTCAAATAAACTTGAATGAGAATCATCACTAAATAGGCAAATTCTAAAATTACTTTGAAAGCCGTCTGAGGTAATACATAAATATCTTGCTTTGTCTTCCTTTTCAGCTGAATTATGTAGTTGCAATCTGGGGAAACAGAAGCCGGTGCAAATTCAAGCCCTACTGACTTTGGATGGTTTCTTTTTTTCCTGTTGTGAGTGATCAAGAAAATTCTGGATTTATTCACTTCATAAACACTATACCCTTTGAGATACTTTGAATGGCTTCTGTTTGCAGTGTGTTTGAAACCAAGTTGGATCAGCTGCAGTGTATAAATGTGAACAAAATGGAATCCCTTCCAACCTAAAAATTAATGATAAATTTAACCACAAAAATGCTGAATTGCTTAATACGGAAACAATATTTCTTCAGTTATGGGTAGTCAAACATTTTTACCCGCCAAATATAATAAGATGTATTATTACATGACTATTACTGAGAAGTAATACATTATTTTTCAAAAAATGAATTATCTTCACAAATCTGGATTTTTTTCTCCCATTCTTCTCCACTTTTCTTCTTCTCCTTTTCCCCCCATTAGTGGCACTTGGGAAAAGTGAGAGAAGGGGAAAATGATAATCCAGAAACTTAGGAAAACTAAGCAATGGCAACATTTTCCAGTTAAAGAAATAGAGAAAAAGAGAGAAAGAGAGAAATAGAGTGCAAAAGAGAGAGCAATTGAAGGAAGGAAGGAAGGAAAGAAAGAAAGAAAGAAAGAAAGAAAGAAAGAAAGAAAGAAAGAAAGAAAGAAAGAAAGAAAGAAAGAGGAAAGAAGGAAAAAAAAAGAAAGCGAGTGCAATGAAATTCTGGCACAGCATTGGTTCTTATTAATGGCTTTTTTATTGAGAAACTATTGTTCACCTCTAAAAAGGAAATAGTTAAACAAACTGCAGATGGTTCAGTCTTAACATCCTCACTTCGTTCCAGCTGCCTCGGAGAATTGCAAATGAAGCAACTGTTTACACAAGCTTTTCCCTCCTGCAAAGGAACAGCACCAGTGCAGTCATGGCAGCATTTCCCAATTCTTCCTCACACAGGACTCCTCCAAGAGCAGTTTTACGTGGATTGGAAGCCTGAGACAGCAAAAAGGACACAGTCAGCAGGCTGTGGGGCTATCCTTCATTTCACATTGTTCCATTGAGCTCAAGTCACCAGAAACTCAGATTGGTCTGTGGCCATGGATTCCAATTTCCTCTGGGAGATCCTTCTTTTATGGAGAACCTGGTGGCACAGTCAAGTCCTGTGGTGGGTCTCCCACTTGCTGACTGATTCAGGAAGAAAAATCTCAGTAAAGGAAAAAATACAGATGTTCCTCACTTTGAAAGGGACAAAAAATGGCCCCTTGGATTTTAGTCAGGACTTAATCAAGAAAATTTGCTATAAACTAAACGTGAAGGAGAATATCAGAAATATGACATTTCTGCCTCCATCCATAAGTGGCATCAAAGCCTTGTTTGGTGGGTTCAGAGGAAGTCAGCACTGTGTGTAGGCATATGGATCCAGTTTTCCTGCCCTTGCCCTTAAGATGATGGTGGGATTACAGGGTTGTTCTTGGGAGGCAGGTGTTGGGGAAAGGCTGGAAAGTGTTGGTTCCTCCCCTCTAATCCCTTTGTAGTGCTCCAACACAAAACCCCATGTGTTTGCAACCTCTCCCATGAGGAGAGAGCCAGAAAATTTCCCAGATGGACTTCTGCATTGGGTTAGAGTTTCATCTTTACAGACGTTTAAAATGGACTCTTTTTAGAAGTAGTAATTTCTTAACAATCTCTAATAAGCTTTTTTTTTTTTTTTTTTTTAGCTTCAGTACACAGCTATAGATCTTCCAGGTAAGATGAAATGCAGGTCATTTTTTTAGGTTTTTTGCAGGGACTGTGTTCTGACATTAATTTCCATTAGTGTGTGTAAGAATGACCTTTAGCTTTGGTTTTCATCCAATAGCTTGTGAAGATACAGCTGCTTTTGGTCATTTTTATGAGTGAAAATCTAAATAATGTTTTACATCTATTAGACTAAATAGAAAAGAAATTTGGAAGCAATTCAGTGATGCCAAAAAACAGAAGGATATATGCAGGAATGTAAATTATATGCAGAGATGCTATGGTTGTAAGAATAAGTGAGAGCAGCTGTTAAAGTACTGGGAAACAAGTGCTGCACTTTATTTGGCATTGAAGACTTAGACCAGGTTTCCCTGGGTGTGTTTGTACCACTTGGAGGGAATCTGAGCTGATGGGTCTGCAATGGTGACACAGAGCCCCTGTGGTCCCACTGGTGGATCCTGGGGTAACACCATCAGATGTGCAGCATGCTACACCTGGACAACTGACTAGCAGGGCTTGTTGGCTCATGGTCAGCACTCTGCAAAAGCAGCTGAACCCCTCTGGAGCTCCAGCTGGTGTCCTTGCACCTCATTTCAGAGACATGTGGGTCCCAGGTACTGAGTACTGTGGATAGGTATACAAAGGAAGGAGAAACCGTCTCTTGATCCATAAAGGAGCACTGAGCATAGTTGGGGCTTTGGGATCTAGAATCCCCAGGGACCATGTTGTCAGCATTGCCCAACTTCTCTTGATGGGCACAGTGGAAAAGAGAGGACTTCTGCCCAGGGCTGTGTTGTTTGTGTTGGCTGTCATCTGTAAGCAGCCACGTGTTGATGCTGCATAAGCAGATTGCAGTGTTGTTTGGCCTCTCCTCCCAAGCCCAAGTATGTGTGCTGGAGCCAGAGCTGCAGTGGTCCTGGGTAAGGCAGGAGCGCATGGCAACATCTTGTTCATGTTAGATAGACTCTTGTGAAGAGTTTCCATCCTGGAAGTATAAGGACTTATTACAGTAACCTCTCAGAAAGACAATAAATGCAAAATAAAGTAGTCTGAAACCTTCTTAAGTCTAGCCTGCTTTGTAACAGCAAGAACTTTTTTTTTTTTCTGGGAGGTATTATGTGGTTTTAACTGACTTATCCAATTTTTAGCCTTTAGTAGAATTATTTGGGAGGGGTGGGAGGAAGGACACTCATTTATTAATTCACAGTTCATTGGATTAACTTTTTTTTTAATGGACAAAAAAAAATCTTACTTGAAGACTATACCGCTTCTGCCAAAAATCTGTCTTGACTGCTTTGCCTATGGCAAACTATGAAGTATTAAATGCTTTACAAGCAACTGAGACTTTCAAGAGGAGCATAAGAGCCCTGGTTTTTAGTCTCATTGTTGCATGCTTGCTCTTCCTTCCGCTTTTGCTGCTGCAAAATGATCTTAACTCCCCTGTTAACAGGGGAGCTGGAGAACTGTGACTCTGGCAGAAAGGGTCAGAATGCCCAGCTCCTTCTGAAATGATCATTAAATTAAATTTATTGTTTATGACTTGTTTATTGCTGATGCTGATTAACCATCAATACTTGGGAGGGAATGAGCAGAGCACTCACTGCTCATTTAATTGGATGTTAGCACACCAGCCGAAATGGTTCTAGCACTGTGATCCCATACCTGATCCATGAAGGAATGCTAGACTAAAGGTCTATTTCCTCCTTTTCAGGCACATGCATTATTCCCAGTAACCCAATTATATGGCTTTCTTCACACTTTATCCATAAAATGCTACTAACACATCAAAAACAAGCAAATCCTTACATCCTGCCGTTTTATAGCTCATAAAGCCAACTTCACCCATTTTACCCAAAGGAGTATGCAGCCAAAAACAGGACAAAGCCAATGAAAAAAAGAAGCGTGTGTGTGTGTCTGGCTCTGTATATGAATTATGACTATTCAAGGGGAAAAAAAATTGGAATGATTGCCAAAAAGCCAAGTGTGTAAAGGGACAGCTGGAGTTTTATGCTGGAGTTTACAATGCATTACTGTTCAATAAAAAAAGGAGTCCTTTACAACAGCAGCTCATGCATCACATGATACATAAGCTACCTCTGAATACAGAGCACCTTCTTCAAAGGAAATGTCATTTTCTATTGAATTTGCTATTAAAGGAACAGTAGGTGATCTAGCTAGAGATGTGTCATGGCGTGGAAAAGATCTGATTCCAATGCTTATAATGGTTTGGTAGTGGACCTACTAGCTGCAACGATACTTTCCTTCCCATCACACTGCTCATGCCTCAGCACTTAACCTTTTTCTCTTTTCAAGGGTAACAGGCTTTAAAACCCAGGCCAAGGTTTCCAGATTTGGCAAGAGCAAATAGCTGTTTGGGTGCTCACAATGAGGGAGGAGAGAGGAAGGAAGAAAAGGTGAGAGGCAAGCTGAGTCTTTGTCCAAAGGAAAGCTGGCACTGGTCATGTCCAAATTGTCTGAGTGCCTTGAATTTTCAGAGAAGGTCTGATGTCTAACCAGTTTTTTTCATAAGGGTCAGTTGAGCTCTGTTGCATGCTTGTAAGGTATTCCCCTTTTGCTTATTTTGTATTCTGCCTGCCTGCAGAAATGGTAATTATGGGTGTAAAGACTCCATGCTTCTTCCCTGTGACTGCTTGCCAAAACATGGGGACTTCAAGAGATATCCTGGAATAGGAGGAGAAAGAATGAGAGACTGGCAAGCAAGAGAATAACAAGGTTTAAGATGAAAAAGTGTAAGGAAGGGGGAGAATCAGGACAAAAGTGTTAGTGGATGATAAAGACTACTGGGAGCACAGATACTGGATGTTCAGAATAGTGTGAGGCCATGAGGACAGCAGCAAAGAGAGATATTTCTTTGGTCTGGTTCTTACGGTTTAGCCATGGGAGAAGGTATCTGCCTCTCCATGTGCAGAGGATAAATGACCCCTGTAGACACCCTATAAAGCTTGTATTGCTGACCTGTCCACATTTCTCTCCCCTTCTGTTGGTCCCCAATTGCATCCAGAAACACCTCCCTTCTGCAGGTGCAGGTGGATGTTGGCTGAGATTGGTCACTCACCTGAGCCACCTCCTTGAACTTGGTACTTATCTACATTTCTGCTGGCTTCAAGGATGCCCTGCTTGGTTTCAGTGCAAAGGAAAACCATGAACCCAATGCTGACCTGTGTACTGCTTCCAGAAACAACAACATTTATGCCGTGGCTGTACTTCTATTTTACTGTTGCTGTATCTCCTCAGACACTTCAATTTCTCTTTCTCTCTACACGCTGGGATTCTGTAATGCTAAGCACAGAGGGTTAAAGCTTGCGATATTACAAGTATCCACAGCTTGCTCGTATTATTCATTGTATTTATTTTTCTTCCAATAGTTCCATGAGTCCTTGAATAATGTGATTACAATTACTTCTCAGCTTTGGTACTTGCAAAAAGTAACAAATGGTGGAGAAACTCTGAACATGTGGATTGTAGGTTCTGAAATGAGGAATAAGAAATCTCCTGTATGATAAACGTCACAACAAGACATGATGGAGGAGGCTAGGTGCAAAATATAATGGCTTCCTGAAACCAGCTAGACAGCTGAGAAGTACCAATTTTGCTGTATTTCTGAGCAGTGCACAAGTTCTGGTTAAAAAAGTTGAACAGCCATGTTTAATAGTAATTGCAACGTACTCAAATTCACTGTTTTCTCTTGGTTTGTTGTTGGGTATTTTTCAAGGAAAACCGCAGCAGCATTAACTACAGGAAAATAAATTGAATTTAAAAGAGAAAGAAATGGAAAGGAACATCCAAAAGATTAAATAAAATACTTGCAGGTGGCACTAGAGATTTTTTAAAGAGGCTCAGTGTACACACAACTGCTTTTCAACAAATGAAACAACTTTGAAAGGAAACTCAAAGAAAAAAACAATTCAGTAATGGTTTAAATGAGGCTGTTTTGTAAAGGAGGCTATCAGGAGTAAGAAGCAACTTTATTTAAGGAGCAGAGGCTGTGCCCAAACAAGGAAACCAGAAAGGATTATAAGCAAGGGAGGTTGACTGGAAACCTCCATCAAAAAAAAAAAAAAAAAAAAAAAAAAAAAAAAAGAACAAAAAGGTCTTGAACTTTTAAAGGCAAAAAAATTAATAATAACCCCTTTTTACAAAGACATATATCTTCCAAATTGTCTGAAAGGCCAATGGAAGATGAAAGGATAATGGAAGCACTTGGGGAAGATAAGAACCGGCACAAAGTTGAATTAATTGTTCATATCAGTGCTCACAGAGGAAAAGCTTAGGGAGTTTCTCACAGCGGATGAGTCACAGCAGCTCCCTCCAGTTGTAGTGTTGTGATAGGCTTGAGTAGTTCCAAATCCACACTGCTTCCAAAAGGTGCTGTCCTGTTCTCCCCTCACTAACCCTACCCACGCTATCCCACTCCCTCCCTTGTGCCAGGATTAGCATCCTTGCAGCCACATGGGCAGCCAGATCAAGAAGCTAATCCCATTAATTATCAGGCATGGGGTTTAAGAGAAAAGAAATCAAGTTGTTGTTTTGGTTTTTTTTTTCTTGTAGTGCATAGTTATATGGTGTTATGGGATGCTATGGGGATCTGAAGGTCAATTGGGCTCTGAAGGCAGCTGGTGAATTTGTGAAAAGGTCTATCCAACGACAATGAAATTTCCAATCAAGGAACAAACAGGTCAATAAACTTCAGTGTGGTGGGTAGGTATAAGTGGGATGTGCTTGCTCTGATCTTATGCCCTTCCTGAAGTATTTCCTACTGGCCTCTACCTAGGTAGCAGGCTAAATTGACTTCTGGCCTGAAGATGTGCCATCACACTCTTTATGACACCAGAAGGAAACTAGCAGCAGCCAAAGGGAACCTCTCTTAAAATTTCATGGGCTTAGGCCAGTATCAGGAGAGTTGAAGATGTAGCACTTTATCTGGTATTATGTATTTGAATGCACCTTGTATGCAAAGTAAATATGGTGGTGATTTCAGTGGTCAGTTGATTTTTCCAATATAAATTGTTAAAAACAACAGGTTTTGATAGCATTTTCATGGAATAAGGGAGAAAGAAACAAGTTTCTCTTTTGTAATCCACTTTTCTGTTCCAGTATAAAAAGAAATTAAAACCCATGTACCTTTTCCAAGCAAGAAGACAGGAGGGTATCACTGCACTCTCCCAGGGACTAAAATTAACAAGACCTATCCTTTTTCCCTGCAAAATATATCTTTTGATCCACACTGAGACTAAACAAAGATTACTCTGTTTACTTTTGGAAGCACTAAGCATCAACACACTAACACTAGGGGATAATCTATTAAAGAAGTTTTCTTTGTGTTAAATCCAGCCTTTGTAGAAGACTTTGTCAGCAAATCCTACTAAAATATTGCTATAATACCTTAGCTTCCTGGTGACAAAAGAGCATTTGTAAAAGTTCATTGGTGCTTAATTGTCTTTAAAACAAAAGAGAATGAAAGGAGTAAAAAGCGTGCATCTGGAAGCCTTTTGCGTTTATGAGCAGTCCCCCCACGGTTAAGGATGTTGGATTTCTGGATCTCTTGTGCTTGGTTACTTCATGTTGCAAAAGCTTCATTATAGGGTACAATCACTCCAAGTTTAGGTAATTTTTTTTTCATGACTCACAGCTTCCACAACCAATGAAAATCTACTGTTAAGCTAAAAAATTAAGTCTACCACATGCTTCCAGGACTGAGGCTGCAGAAGGTATCAGCTGCAACCACCGGGCTAAATAGTTGTATAGAAAGGAGAACACAATTGATTTCAACTACTGGATCTCTGCAAGAGACTGAGACTTATTAGAGGGCAGAAGAATGAAAGCAGATGGGAGATTTAAACTGCATCAAGTGATTTAAAGATGCATGGATGAGCCTTTTATTACATGGGATGATTGATGATGCACCAGCAACTAATGCTGACCACACTTGTAAGAATTAATTTGGAGGCCCAATTAAAGCTAAACTGTTACTTAGTCCCAGGCCATGAAAGAAAATCTAACTGTTTGTCCAGGAGCATCTGAAGGTTTTTGGGTAGTTATCCGAAGAAGGAAACATGGTTATGCCTGGCTTTACTGTGTTGTTTTTAGCATGTCTGCCTCTCATTTGGTCTTACATGTTTACTTTTCTTCCTTTTTAATGTAAACTGCACCACCTGCCTCAGCATGAGAGTCACCATGCAAGGCTCAGTAAGAGCTTGTATCAACTTCAATACTTGAACCTTTTTATTAATATTATCTGCCTGGACTGTAATCTGCCTCCAGAGAGACAAGATAGCAGTGTGTGGATGCTGTGTGCTCCTGCTTATTGTCAGCAGTCTTGACAAATATGTTTTATTTCTCTTTGAGCCTGCACCAACAAGCCAGAAGGTGCCGGCAGCGTCTACACTCAGGTCTTTCATTCTTATCTGCATCAAGTCCTGGGGGCAAGAAATTTACTGCATGTAAATGTGTTGGCTTGTTTTGATTAAACATGCTGTGGAAAATCCAAATTCAACACCTCTACAGCCACAGGCAAATGGCAACAGTATTTCCACCATGAGTGGTATAATTTGTTGAAGAGAATTATTAACCATACATGTGCCTATTGTGGACTGGGTGAAAATAAATTGCAATGTCACTAAAAAAAGATCAAGACTAGTTTTCGTTCACACCCTGTGCCTGTGTCAAAGACCTAGTGGTCTGCTAATGAGAGTACTGGACTTTTTTCTCCCATTGCTAAGTCAGTGTGCTGAGCTGAGGTTTTGAAATCCCATGAAATCATGGTTTAAACTGCTATCCAGTGAATCTGACACTGATGTCTTCAAATAATGCTCCAAGCATTTTGGTTTGAATTTTCCTTTTGCTTTGCCTCTGAAAAATCATAACAATTTACCACAGCAAGTGGGTGATGCCTAAGGATACATTTTTGGACACCAAATCCTGATCAACAGCTCCAGCAAAGTGCTCTCTAGCTTTTGTGAGGCATGGGCTACCCGGAGATCATCTCCTCCTCCTCTTACAATGACAGTTTGGGTTTGCAATTTTGTCGGTGTTGATCTCCTTCAGGATGCTCCCAGCTGAGGCTGCCTTAGTTCATGATTCAGTCTCAAATTTATTCCAAATGTGTGACAACCAAATGACAGTGATATTTAATTTGTTGTGGTTGTTCTAAGGGCTGTGGCTGGAGAAGCCACCCTGTACATATGCCTCTGCAGTATTTCACAGACCAAACCTCCCAGTCGTCCAAAAACCATGGGGTTTCTGCCACTTCCAGAGACTTATGTTCAAAATCATCCTTAAAAGTAAGTTAAGGGGTTTAGAGATGCATATGGTCCCTGAGAATCAGAAAAACAAACACATGGAGGATGTAGAACACAGCAACATGGGGGGTAACTTCTCTGAATACCTATTTGGACAGACTATAATTACTGTTGCTCTGCTTATGTCAATCAACCAGCTTTGCACCCAGGCATCCAGGTCATCCACTTCAGTCTCTTGTCAGGCTTTTTATTGGCAGAGTGATAAACTGTGGTTTGCTTCCTTTTTGTTTGGTTTTTTTTTTCCCCCTTTTTCCAGAAAGACTACCCAGCAAGAGTTTGGAATTGACTTAATGGAGTGTTTTGTTTCAGAAGAGTTAATATAGCTAGGATGAAGGCATTTGAACTCATAAATTGTGGGTGTGCCATAATCATTAAGAACCTTAATGATGTTTAGGGACTGTGTAACCAGTGTTAAATAAAGAGGTAAACGTTTGGATGTCTCCCACTTACACTGTATGGCTACATCTAATAATAGGAGAGGTTTCTTGTGAAATAAACTTTGTTTGTAGAGCAACGCAATGAGGTACATGCACTGAACCAACTTTAGAGACTTTGTATAATACAAATGCTCTTATCAGAAATCTTTCAAACTTTATTTACCAAAAACATGCTGGTATGAAACAACTGTGTATTTTGTTTTCACAGAATTGGAAAATGCTCTTCTCTCCAAGCTTCTTGTGTCTTCAGAGTATTTTCCTGCAACATGTATTTTTGTGTACCTGCCCTTGCAGTCAAACCTTGGTTAAATGAGAGGACCACCTAAACCTCCATGCCTCCTTCCTGCTTAAGGAGACAAGTGAGGGATGAGCAGGATGGAGAGTAAGACCCATATACATTTCAGTATAGGGAAACCAATATTTAACACCCCCTACTGTAAATTTGGTATGATTGATACTAACTGCCGTGTGCCCCATCCCAGGTGAGTGTCCTAACTGCTACAGGCATTTCCTGTGCTGAGGTTTCTCTTTACCATCATGTTCCTTCCTTAAAATCTCAGAGGTACTCCTTCTCATCCTTGCCACCTTTTGCATATCTTCTTGGTCATCGTTACCCTTTTCTTGGACCTGAGGCATGTTCAGTCCTGGACAAGAACAATTCCTTAGACCGCTTCATTGGCCTTACAGCCCAAAGAGAGTAAAGTAGTTTCATTTACAGTTTTAACATTTGAGAATGTTAAGACTGATGTGAAATGATCAGCAAAGCCTTGTGAAAACTATTTATCTCATTTAATTTAGTTGTCCTTATGAACATTGCACTCACATCAGCATTAGAGGGACAGAACCCACAGGATCTGTGGGTCACTTTCTAGCTGAGAGTTGTAGCAGTTCACAATCTATTTTACTACCAAGAGAGCTAAGCCTCTACAATGGCACTTGCCCCATTTCCACTTTCCTTTCAGTTCCACACTGAATTTCACGGGACAAGTCGAATGAGTAAGTTTTGTGCTTATGTTACTGTTAAAAATTATTTGTTAGTTGAAACAGGAGGCACCAAGCACTCCTCTTGCTGTCTTTGGAGGAAGTTCAGACTATTCCGTTTGTCATGCTGCTCAGATGAACTTACTGCCACACACAAACACAACAGAGCAGATGCTGAATAGCATTCACAGTTCCTGAAGAAGCTTGCTTATGTACTGGAATCAGCATGAACCTGAAAGTGGATATAGAGGTTTATTTAAACAAAACAAGATATACAGGTTTACCTTAGTAAATGGACGGATGTTTCCCTTGTTGTAAAAATAAGCAGGAGTCAATGGCTGAATGTGTGGCCGTAATAAGATACATCTACATATCACACGTGTTTTCAGACAAAAGACGAGAGAATAAACGCCTGACTCTAAGTCAGGAGGAGCTTGGTGGAAGTCAGCAGCACCAGCTCTGGTAGGTTATTTATGCTGCTGTTTCCCACTCACATTTTATCACATGGTCCAAATCACAGCATCTTTATTACCCATTTCTAAAGTTCTCAGAACGTCATTCTGCTTTCTGCCACCAACATCTCATGGTTCCACGGTGCTCCCCTTGCTAGAAGACCACCACCATCTTTTCACTGTGACATGCCAGCATGTAAACAATAATTATTTTCCCATGAGCTGTGCCTGATTTTTGTCATGCCAATCATTTTGTCATTTTTTCCTTGCATCTTCCCTTTTGGCACCTCTTTTGGGCCAGAGATTGTGTGCTTTGTGGGCACAAAACACACAGGATGCTGAGCTTGCATTCCCTGATGCTGTCATGACAAAAATTACCTGTTTCAAGTCTCATGTTAGATCAGAATCCAAGGATTGTATTGTCAACACTTGTAGAGAAACACATGGGCACAGAGGAGAGATGAAGTATTTTCTCCTGTGAATTTTCTTCATGGGAAGAGAGTTTCCTTACATGCACATGCTACGGTCATAATTGGATGGTTTTGGACGCATTGATCTCAATGAGCTTCAGTTGTCCAAAAGGCAAGTATCTATTGTAAACTAAACTTCTTGGGCTCTCTGTTGTTGTTGGAGAACATCGCATTCTTTCTGGGAGTGTCTCAACTTACATACCTTAAAATGGAATATATTACTCATCTGTCCCTCTGGTGACTGCTGACTATTCAGCTGAGATGAGTAGTTTAGACTAGAAGATGAGCTTGTAAACAGCAAAAATTAGGCTAAACAAAATCCAGCCCAAATCCCTGGTTGTTAGGTTGCTGGGATCTTTATCAGACTGGAGGATTCTGTGGTCAGGGAAACAGAAACTAGGCCTGAAATGAGAAATTTGGATGAATATGGGGAAAAATACCTCATGAGGTTCAACAAGGCCAAGTGCAAGGTCATGCACCTGGGTCGGGGTAACCCCCAGTATCAATACAGTCTGGGGAAAGAAAGGATTGAGAGCAGCCCTGCCGAGAGGGACTTGGGGGTGCTGGTGGATGAAAAGCTGGACATGAGCTGGCAATGTGCACTTGGCAGGCCAGA
>NW_009260066.1:2452103-2491244 GCF_000687185.1 Egretta garzetta
TCTAAGGAAGAAATTCTTTACAATGAGGGTGGTGAAACACTGGAACAGGTTGCCCAGAGAGCTGGTGGAGGCCCCATCCCTGGAAACATTCAAGGCCAAGTTGGATGGGGCTCTGAGCAACCTGATCTAGTTAGCAGTGTCCCTGCTCCCTGCAGGGGGGTTGGACCAGATGACCTCTAGGGGTGCCTTCCAACCTCAAACATTCTATGATTCTATGAAAAATGCAAGGCAGTTTGCCTTGAGATTATCATTCTTTAACCAGGTGCAGAAAAAGCTGGAGTTAAGACCTTTCATGCAATATGTCCAGATGACTGGAGGTTGGCAAATGTGACGACTATCTTCAAGAAGGGCCGGAAGGAGGATCCATGGAACTACAGACCAGTCAGCCTGACCTCAGTACTGGGGAAGATTATGGAGAGGTTCATCTTGAGTGTGCTCACCAGGCACATGGAGGACAATCAGGGGATGAGGCCCAGTCAGCATGGAACCTGATTTCCTTCTACGACCAGGTGACGCGCATGGTAGATGAGGGAAAGGCTGTGAATGTTGTATACCTGGACTTCAGCAAAGCCTTCGACACAGTCTCCCATGGCATTCTTCTGGAGAAGCTGGCAGTTCATGGCCTAGATGGGTGTACTCTTCGCTGGGTTAAAAACTGGCTGGATGGCCAAGCCTAGAGAGTCGTGGTGAATGGAGCTAAATCCAGTTGGTGGCCGGTCACAAGCGGTGTCCCCCAGGGCTCAGTTCTAGGGCCAGTCTTGTTTAATATCTTTATCAATGACCTGGATGAGGGGATTGAGTGTGCCCTCAGCAAATTTGCAGACGACACCAAACTGGGTGGTAGTGTTGATCTGCTTGAGGGGAGGAGGGCTCTGCAGAGAGACCTGGACAGGCTGGATCGATGGGCCGAGGCCAACTGCTGAAGAGTGATGGATTTTACAGTTTTAAGTACTGGTTTGGCAAGTTGAGCATCAGAGCCAACACAACTGTGCAAGACTAAAACTGATGGGAGATGCAGGAGCTGCTCATGTATGAAATCTTATAAATTTATACAGAATTCCTAATGCAACAAAAATGTCCCTGCCAAAAGGAGTCAATGCTAACCGGAGTGTATTACCACCCCCAAAGCCACTTCCAAAGGTTCACCCTGGCTGAGGTCTCTCTTAGATGACTATCGCCCTCTACAACGGCCTGAAAGGAGGCTGTAGTGAGGAGGGGGTCGGCCTCTTCTCCCTGGTAACAGATAGTAGGATGAGGGGGAATGGTTTGAAGCTGCACCAGAGCAGGTTTAGGCTAGACATTAGGAAAAACTTCTTCACTGAAAGGGTTGTCAGGCTCTGGAATGGGCTGCCCAGGGAGGTGGTCGAGTCCTTATCCCTGCAGGTATTTAAAAGAAGGATAGATGAGGTGCTTAGGGACAGGGTTTAGTGGTGGGATGGCAGGGTTAGGTTAAAGGTTGGACTCGATGATCTCAAAGGTCTTTTCCAACCAAAGTGATTCTATGACTTATAACCTGCAATAAAAAATGTGTAAGATTAAGATTGTTTTTTCTATTGTAAGGGTTGATATTGTTGAAGAAACCAGAAGGATAGCAAGTAAAGCGATGCTTTTTATGAGCTGGCAATAATAACATATGTTTTTATGTCCAGGGCATTGTTGCTCTGCCTTTTCCTGGCAAACAGGTATCTGAGAATTGCACTTCATCACCTGAAATTTATTGAAACATTGCCTCAATACATGCAGGATTGTTAGCTTCACTCCCAGCAACCTTCCTTTCTGTGCCATGCCAAGGTAGAGATGCAAACACCTGTATCCCACCTCCCGATTTCCATACACAGGCACAAGGCATACAGGTTTCAGAATATCTTGGGGAGTCTCTCCGTGGATAATTGAGGAGTTTGATCTACAGCACACCACACCAGCTGGCTATGAGCTTCCAGACCAGACTTGCTCTCCAGTTGGACAGCTAGAAAGTCAGGTGGAGCAGATGCACAGCTGTCTGCACCTGGCTGTCTAGACACCGTGCTCATGTGAGCTATCATCTGTGTTGATAGTACCCTTTGCCCTTCAAGAGGTCCCTTTGAAGACCACTGCCTTCTTATACTTTTTTCTATTTGTTTATAACATGGCCTCAGAGAATGAAAGGGTAAATGAAGGCTTGTTCCAGGACGCAATCTAGCTGGCAACAACACAGTGAAATGTAAAGGTTTTGCTGAATGTTTAGCTTCCTTGCTCTCTGGGTTGCAAAACCTGCATGGTTATGGATTGAAAGCTATGGAGCTAAACAAACTGGTTGTATCTCACCGTTACATCCCCTTGCTTGCATGGAGTTCATCTAACCCAGATCATAAGTTCTTTGGGAAGACAGGCCAGGGTTCATTCTGATCCAGTGAAATTTGGTTTAATCTGGTGACTTCTGCATCAGGATCTCAGCAGCATTAGCCTTTCCTGGCTGCAGGAAGAGTACCCATGACTGATGTCACTGTAAGCATCTGCAGAATGTGGTCATGGAGGTTCTGCCCTTTCTTTTAGTAGGCACTCCCTCTATTTTTAAAATAATGCACCTTTGTTCATCCATTGATTATCTTTCTTATTTATCTATTGCTCTATCATTAATTTCTGAGGTCTGTTCAGGTTCTTTGGTCCATCCACAAAGCAAGCTGAAATCTGTTTTGAACTCCAGGATGCATGTGTCCATCTCCCATGTTGTCCTCATAGCACTTCTTCTGCTATAGATAATACTCTTTTCGATAAGAAATAATATTATATGACATTTCGTCAGCTCAGATGCCTAATTACATTTATTGATGTAATTTTTTATTAATGTCTTTAGGATTTTCACATCATCCAAGGTCACAGTTATGGAGTTTTCCAGTAGCTGTTTCTTATTCCTTTCTTACAGTGTGTGACAACTTTATATACTTCATAATTTTCTGTATTCCCAAGATACCTCATGTTTGGAAGACACTATCAGCATATTTTATTTACCAGAGAAAGAGATTATTAGGGAGACTAAGCAGATAATTAATTGCTTGGGGAAAAATCTTGACAAAAGAAAGTGAGCGATACCTGGGAAAGGAGATATTAATCTCCCACATGTATTTTGCACTAGGAAAATTTTAACAAAAACACTCCACAGAGGGTACCTGTCTCTAGCTATGATAAAATATATTTTCTGGTCAAGATGCTTTAGTACTTGTTATTAAGCTTTAGTACTTGTTGGAGAGAGACAAGCTGCTTTTTGCATATATGGTGATCATGTTTAGAAAGCTAAATATTCTTGGCGGATGTGATCAGAAAAATATCCACAGTAGTAGATAGCACTACCTTCAGATACCTGGTTGGTCTTCTGAATAGTTCTCTTAAAGAGGTTTACTGAGACTGCAGTGAGAAAAAACTGTAATTTCTTCTTGTTGTGCTCTAAATTACAATTTGCACAAATGTGGAAGAGTCACAGCCTTCCACTTACCTCTTGTAAGTGTGAAATTCTAGTGCTAGAGACAGCTTGGTGATGCAGAAAATATCTCAACCCCTCAAGAAAAGAGGCAAAAGAAGAAAAGCCATTTATAAAAAGAGATTATTTTGTTACTGAGTTAAACAGAAACAGCAAATAATTTTCATCTTATCAATCTGACACCTTAGTCTGATCATTTGAATATAAATAATATTGAGATTTTTCACATGTAAGTCAATATAATGATAGTAGACGTAATGCTTTCTTTGTAAGATGCAGTGTAGATTTCCTTCCTAAGATTCAACTATGTAATGTGTCCCTTTGTGTTCCTCCAGGCTTTTGGGGGTTTTCTGAAGGAGATAAGAGAAGCTGTAGGTAACTGACATGTCAGCAAATCCCCAAAATTTTGTTTTTTTTTCTTTTTCAGGTAATATGAAGATCTTGAGCAATAATTTTTCAGGACTTTAGACTGTTCAGTATCTGACCTTAGGATTACAGGTATATTTTGGTCTATATGGAATTTTTCATGATGTGATACCATCACCTTCTTTTTCCAGATATCCTCTGAGAAGACAGCCTTCCATTTCTGGTATTTGCTGTCCTGTCACCATTGTGAGCATGGCTGAAAATACATTTCTGACAGCATCTGTGGGTCCCTGAGCTAGTTGCTCTTCTTGATGGACAGAGTAATGGGAAATC
Source organism: Egretta garzetta (assembly GCF_000687185.1). Taxonomy (NCBI): domain Eukaryota; kingdom Metazoa; phylum Chordata; class Aves; order Pelecaniformes; family Ardeidae; genus Egretta; species Egretta garzetta. Next base: position 2,456,257 of record NW_009260066.1, read on the forward strand.
CACCATTGCTTACCAACACCTTTCTGTATGTTTTGCAAGATTTATAGGTTTTCGTTTTGGACAATGTTTTGTTTCTGATCAGTTCTAGACCAAATAGGCCTGTGGCATTTCCAATATGTTAGACATTTCTAAGAGTTGGTGTTCTCAGCAATCATTAAATGAGCAATATATTCTGAAGTTGGATGGATTGTCCCTTTCCATTCCTGATCTCAGGAAAGACTACACCGCATGAACTGCCATTCTGAGGTAAGCATGGTTGTGTGCAAAAATCCCTGCAGAATGACGATGAGCAACTGCATGGATGTGGGTCATGGAGAGTAGTGTGCACAGAGAGTAGGGGAGAGGAAAGACTTCAACCACTGAAAACATTAAAAAGACTAATAAGAAACACAAACCAGTGTATTAATGAGTTATATGACCTCCATGATTTGGAGGACTTTGTCCAGCAGGCTGCTTTCTTACGTGCTTTGTCTTCTGCGTTTCTGAATATAAGCTCTTCAAGGAAGGGACTCTGTCAGTGCTTGGGCAGCACCTTGTCTGTTTGGGAAACCACTGTAGTCCAAATTCCCCTGAAGATAAAGGTGGAAACTGGGCCAGAATAAAGGAAATTACATTTCATGCTCTAGCTCTAAAACATGCCAGACATGATAGCTGAGTATTCCACAGTCTGAGCCTGGTATAATGAGTGCAACCCTGATAAAAAAAAGAAAGCTGATATTTAATCATATTTTTCTTTGAAACGTTAAGCTAACAAAAAGTATCATTTTCTTTGTTTTGTGTTGCTTAAGGGATAACTACTACCACACCAGCCTGAAGGTATTAAATCTTTCCTGTTCTTCCTGCTACCTCTGTGACCACATCCAAATGCCCAGGAAAATTTATCAAGCTGGAGGCATTTTGCTGTCAGTTTCACATCCTAAAACGAGCTGAGAGCAGGCTTAATCCAGTTGTTTTCTGGGTACTTAACTATGTAGTCTGCTGGTGGTAGAACAGTTGCAGATGCACAGTGTAATTATGTCTGTATGATCCTAATTATTTTACCAGCTGCCATTACTTTAGATTTTTCCAAGAATGAGTAGTTTGTTAGCAAGTTGTGATTTGAGCTATTTTGCCTTTGTGAGATGGTGAATTTATAACTGGACTGGGGACTGCTTTGGATTCTTATCAATTCTTCCAAGATTTATAACATATTATTTCCTCTGCAAACAGATGTCTAACATACAATTTGTTTATCTTTTAATCCCACCGATTTTTGTGGAAAAAAACTTTAAAATTAAAAACTGTCTTTGAAGCAGAAATTGAAAGCAGTCAGTTCAGCAGTTGAAGGGACTGAAACCAATAAAAGTTTCTATAATTTATTATTTGAGGAACACCATATTCCTACCTGTGTTGCTTGGGTCACCTAACGAGACTCACATGGGAGAAAGGACATTATCCTTATGGCACCCTCAGCGGAGGTATTCCAGATCTGGACAGGGATGTTCCAAAACAGAGAGGCTACATGAAGAAAAGCAACCACAGCTGCTCCTGGAAGATGTGTCTTAGCAAATGGAAAACGTTGGTTAGTAAGTGTAAGATCAAGGTTTTGACTGCTACACTGGCTGATATGCCACAGGAGCATAGGGGCATCGGGGTACTAATTCTATGTGCCATGACAGTGCTCATCTAGTCATCGTTTATTATCACTGTTCATGCTGCTGGCTGCTCATTAAGAGTGGGGAGAAGAAACGCGTGGCTTGTAATGTCAACAAATTGGTACGGGGCCAAATATTTATGAGGTATAAATCAGTGTAGTCTTGTGAGTTCAATTAAGTTAAGGCGTTTACTTATACCATGTCCTATTTCAGGAAGGCCCAAAGGCTGCTGTTTAAATCCACACCTTTTCAGAGGAGTAGCTAAATCCAGGAAGTATAGATATCCTAAAACCTGAGATCCTTGTAATCTTTATATGATTGTAACTGTGAAAAAAATGGATTATAAAAGTTCACCAGACATAAACATCCAAAGAACATTTGTCAAAACCCTAAGAATCATGAAATGGGGAAAAAAAACGCTGAAACTGAAAGCAAATGCCTAAGTGTCAGTGGCAAGGACCAGATTTTTTTTTTCTTTCCTCTGATACATGAATCTTTCTTTCTTCATCTCCATGGTTGTAGAGCAAAGGTAGGAAATGTGACCAAAATACATCCAAAATAGGACATCTAAAAGCTGAGAAGGTAAACAAGATGAGGATAAAGATTATATTAAGTGCAATGTCATGTTGGTCATTTAATTCCTATGTATTCATTTTGGGTGGACTTCTCTTCGCATCTTCCTCAGCTAAGAGCCACTGGTCCCAAGAGTAATATCTCAGCTTTCCTCTAAGCTATTTTCTGGGGAGATGACATTTTATGACAATCAATTAATCCATCAATCACCCAATGTTTTTTGATAAGTCTGTTGTTTGTATGATTAATCTTAAGTCAAAGCTTCATCTTTCTGTTGGAAAACCAGTATCACTTGAAAAATTTCACCTGAACAGTTTGGGAAAATATAGAGAAATGTCAGGAGACCATCAAAAGAAAGAGCCAGAAGTTTGAGTTTCAAGCTGAAATGTAACACAGCGGAATCACACGCTTCAAGGAACTGGCAAGGGCAATGGTCTGCTAACACTACTTCAGGTGGGAACTTAATGCTAGCAACAAAATGTCCCAGTTGGAAGAAACTAGAATCATGACAACAGGAAATAAAGGTTTTGTGCTAGAAAAGAAGATTTTAGAGAGATGGAGAAAGAAATCAAGAAGGTCAGTTAATATTTATTCTTCCATGAGACTTTCCCATAATTTCCCCCCAAAATATTATCAGAAAATGGTCTGCAAAAGGGGACAGTTCTGTGCTTCAGATCTGCTTGCAATTCACAGGCAGATCGCACTTCAGTTTTCTGAAAAACGCAAACCAATAAAATATCATGAACAATTTTCAAGTGGGGAGCTTTCACAAGTGCTTTGCCTGGGCACCAATGATGGGTTAAATCAACTTGGTACTAGAAAGTTGACATTTTACTTTCAAAAGGTCAGTTACAGCACCGATAGCTTCAGCAACAAAATGCTGTCAAAACCACGAGTCCAAAAAGATAAAGATACTGTGTGCTGTCTGTGTGCCCTGATTTATTGGATAGTGAACGATGCAAAACCAAATCTGGATGTATACAGGACCTACGACTGAGAAAGAGCTGTATGCAGGATGGTACTTCTTAACTTTTAGTTTCTGACATACATCACATTGAAGCAGTTTCTCAGAACATTGCTCATTCCTGTTCCCAAAAAATGCTGTTTACTGAGAGGAAAATTCAAATCCCAAAGTTCAGGAAATAAAGCCTGAATTGTTTCTGTCTGCTTTAGCAGCCGCTGTTCCTCGTTTTCATTTCCCCTCCCTTCTCTCCCGCTTCCATTGCTCCTGTTGTTTCAGCTGCTGCTCCATTTCCCTTTCATCTTGTCAATCCCTGCCAGCAGCGAGGGTCCGAGTTCCCATTCCCCTGGGGCTGGGGGCAGCTTTCCTGTGCTTTGCCTGCACTGCTGAGATGAAAAGACCATTGCATTGTTAATCTCCTGTGATACCACTTTCTTTTTGGGACTTCCCTCATATGTGCAGTGTCCCCTTCTCTCCTTCTGAGACCATACAGCATTTCCGAGCTTTGTGGAGAGATTGAAGGCCAGCTTCAGCAGACCTGTTGAACTTCCATCATGCTGAAGGTTCAACTGTCCAGGAAGGTTGCCCAGGAGGCTTTCATCTTAGTAGAGCTGGAGCCAGGTGCGTTCAGAGGAAGAAGATGAGCAGGACTGAGGTTGACTTTTTTGTAAGGATGCTATTGCAGGGCAAGTCATCTCTGAAGGACTCTGCAGGTGGAGGCCATTTGCAGTGTGAGACCGCAGCTCAGACCTATGTCTCTTTAGGCAGAGGCTCATTCCTTGCCAAGCTGTCACTCCACCATCTCTTTGACCAAATGAATAAGCAAACGGCTTGAGTTCATGGTTCATGTATGTTCTTCTAGACATAAGCTCCACAGGCTTTCCATCCACCTTTTCAGCTGACAGCAGCAACTAATATTGGTAGGTCACAGCCAGCAGGGCACTTTGCCGTGGCTCAGAGGACCCCACAGGACAGCAGAAGGTGGAACATGTTTTCTGTGTTTTGGAGAACCGGGGAGAAGGACAAGGTGTGAATTCCCCAGAACAGTATTGAAGAATGACAATTATGCAGATGATTTTCACAAAGAGTAAAAAGAAAACATAGGTTGGTTGATGCATATTATTGCTCATTATTTACAAGTGTAGGAAAGTATTGTCTCTTATTCTCCTCTTATTTATTTTATAATTATCAATCTGATAAAACTGACAGAATTATCTGTGGTTTTAGGACAAAGCCTTCCTTTGTTTCACACCTTCTTTTTCTCTCTTTCTCTTTTTCCTGTTTTTTACCAATATGCCTATTAGCACATTTTTATTATATAAGCAAACAGGTAAACGTAGAAATATCAGCTGATGATTTCAGATTTTTTTATTAAAACTGGAGACTATGGGTTCAGACACAAGAAAATTTTCAGTGGTAAACAAAGATGCACAGAGCCTGTGCTCACTGTCACAGATGGTGTCTATGGTTAGGAAAGATGGACACTTCTTTCATATCAGAGAAACCATGTTGAAATTATGGTCAAATTAATGGCAAGGCCTGGAGCATTTATTTCTAAAAGAAGGGCCCAGTCAAACATCAGCAAATCCAAGTCTTGTTCATTGGTATACTCATTAAATGGGTAAAAATATAATAATGTACTAAAATCCATTGGCAATTTAGTGAATACATTAGTGGAAAATGTGACAGTGAAAAATAAAGTAAAAATCAAACCCATAAATTCCCTTTCTGAGCAAGGTAGATAGCAAATGCATACACAACTGTGGGCCTTGCTTAGTGTTGTTTTAACGTAAATGGAAAAAGAACATTTTTGCTAGGCTTTTTGGCAGAGGTATGAGAGATGCCTGTGTGGGAAACCAAATAAAGAAATTGACCAAATTCAAAGTAAGGAGAAATAAATATTAGCAAAAAAATAAAATGAAAGGCCAAGTAAAAGCTGGCCCTGAATGTGAAATAGCACCTTGAATGAAGTTCCAATTCTTGTCTGTGATTTATTGAAACAGTCTCTGGGCACTTGCAGTTTATTTAAACAGGAAAAGTAGTTGCTATGTACAACTACCATTGCTACTCAGCAACCTGTGGAGTTACTGAGAACTGTGATGAACTTCTGAAAGCAGATTTACCACTATGCAATTAGTGGCTTCTGGTTGTGGCAATATCTACTGTTGACAATTCTTACCTCTGATTCCCCTCCTGATATGCTTCATTGCTATAAATCAAATCTTGTTATTTGCTGAAGGACCTGGAATAATGATTTGTGGTATGAGGGTGAAAGGTTTCTTTGCTGATCTCTCAGGGATCAGATGTGCAAAGCCTGAATAGCAGAGTAACCTGACCTGCAATTTAGAGGATATTGTGGAAGAACTTCTGCACTCTTAAAATCAACAGCTATTATTCAATCAAGATAATGAACCATGGGAATTAATTCAGTGGTTGTCAGTTGGAAAGACTAAGAGCAGAAGAGCAGATATTTACAACCCAACCTACAAGAACTAGAGGATGCTTGTATGTTCTTGAGAAAGTAACACTGAGCCCCAGGGTCTCAGCTTTGTGTATATGCTTGTGAGGGCTTATCAACATTGTAACATTAAGGAATATAACATTAAGATAAATTATAGATGTTAAAATGAGCATTTGGCTGTCTAAAACTCTACAAGAGATAGGAAAAGTCAATGAATTGAGGCCCTTTTAGTCCAGGATCAAAGCACCCACAGGGAGCAGAGGAGGGAGAGGACTTACATGTCATTGAAGGAAGATGTGAATTGCTTCAAAGGCATCCTGATATTACAGACCCTTGGCTAATATCACCTTGCATGATCACTTTCTTCAGTGTCCCCATCTGGACATGACTTAGGTATGTGCATGTCCTTTTTAAATCCTTAAACCATAGATCATTCTTTGTGACTTCAGCCAAAAAGTTATTTATTGTGCTGTCCTCTGTGCCGTAGAGCATTGTGTTTGCCTTGAACAGAACCAGGGAGAAGATAACCTGCAGCAGTTCCTTCTTTTTTTGTAGTGACTGATGGCATTTCATTTTCTTTTCAGTGAGGCCCAGGAAAGAGATAAGGTATAGTTCCACTATTCCCACTGCCAGCTCTAACGCGTCTTGTCATTTCACCGCGCTTCTGTGAGGGATGTGTACTGAGCCTGTAGCTCAGCTTGTCATTGTTGTGCTTCTGGTACTGCTGCACTGCTGCAGAAAAGCAAAAGGATGAGGAGTGGAATGCTCAGCTATGATGAACCCTCACTCCAAATTGCCCATCTGGGGGGAAGGGTGCCCTGTGGTGACTGCTCCTCCTCATGATGCTGTTCGCAATTTTTGTATAGCCTGTGACAGGGGATGCAACGACTTAGTATGTCGGAGCACGAAAGAATTTGCTGAGCACCACTAGAAGAGTATACCAATAGGAGTGTAATTAAATGCAATGGATGTAATGAACATGTAATGCTAAGAGAGGAGGACCCTGTAATCTGTTGAGCAATACTTGCTTCAAGTTACAACCACGTGTTAATAGCTAGCCAGCACGCATGTGAGCAAGGCAGAGATTTGCAGACAGTGGGAGGCTGCAGTTCAGAAACTTTCTATGTGCTTATGTGACTTGGTCATCTGTGCTGTAGAGGCATTTGTACCAGCCGTTAAGTGATGCTCAACATCAGGAGCAGAGAAGATCGTAGTGTAAGAAAAGCAGGGTGTAAACTGGGGTAGAGCAGTACACAGCTTTCTGCATCTGCGATAGCTCTCCAGTGCTGGCTTGTGTATCTCCCCGACCTAGTTCTGTGCCACCAAAATGTTGCAGACTGGAGGAACAGAACAGCTGGTGAAATGTCCCTCTTGCGTGGTAGTGACTTTCATGAAAGGTGTTAAGTGAGGTTTTGCTCTGTGCTATTTCAAAGCCTTTATTACAAATAACCATGTGTATAATTGAGACTTCATTAAATGATCTTGGATTTTTATTATGAGATGTAAATAAAATTGTGATACTTGAATAAAACCATTCTTTTACTAAAAATGCATGGAGAGCATATGGAGTATGAGACACTGGGAGTGATTCAGGTACCTAATCTTATCTCTCTGATACTGTTCTAGACACCTCTGAGTGCCAAGAGGCATTTGTTTGAGGCTGTCAAATATATAAAAGGACGTATGGGAGACCTACCCTCTCCAGAGCATACCTGGAGGACAGCTGGGATATTTGTGGATGTACATATGCTTTTGAATACTTTTAGGTGTTAGATGCCTATGTGTAGGCATCCAAACCTACCCACTGAATCACAGAGGCTGGAAAAATGAAAGTGAAACCAAGGTGTTGCTCCATGAAATGAAAGATTGCAGAAGTGTGGGGGAATGAGTGTTCAGAACTTGTAGACCTTTTTGGGACAGGTCTTCTAAACGGTTAATTGCCGGATATTGTGTTGCCTGACTACTTCTGCTTGGGTTTGGGCTATCAAGTTGGTCTGAGCATGACGTAACAAAGGGGAGAAAAAAGGGGGGGGGGAAAGGAAAAAGTATAGTTATATATGTATATATATTTTTTCCATAGATGTTTTTTCCAATTCATTCCATTATATGGAATTGTGAAATATATTAATGTCCATTTATCAATAAATACCAATGTTCTTCGTATTAAAAATTTTTGTAATGTGAAATAACAATCTATAATAATTACAAGTCAGAGTGGTAAACATATAATGATGTGAAAAACTCTGAAAAGCTACTGGTTACTACCTAAAAGGCAAGCATCCAGTGCACATCCACAATAAAAAATATACAACTTTTCCTTTGGATGTAGCAGCACGTGGAGATTATGATCTTGGCCTTTCGCTTCTTCAGTCATGAGCTCAAAAGCAGGTTCATGATGTTTTATCTGCAGACCTTCCTGAGTCTTGACCTTTCCCAAGATACTATATCAAATAAATATTTAAAAGAAATTCTTCAGAATTTCAGTCATTACTTGCAAGTTATGTTTTCTAGAACTTTGATCTTTTTTCTCTCCTCATTTCTCTTCAGCTGAGCCACTTCTTGAAGTTCTGTGCAAAAAACTAGGCACGAAGTTCCAGCTGAGGTCATACCAGTAGAACAGCAGGACTATTTCCCTTGCTTTTCAAGATGCGAGGTTTTTTTAAGTGTCCCAGGATAGTGTTAACTTTCTTTTTGTAACAGCATGTTAAACTTGTGAGCCACCACCCTTCCCCAGACTCTTTTCCCTCCAACCACAAGCTCCGTGCCTGCATTTGTGCAGCTGATCATTCCTGCCAAAGGAAAGTACGGCTCTCAGCCCTATTTTTTTCTTTCAAAATATCAAGATCATTTTCAGTCTACTCTTCACCAACAGGTATTTGAGGACTATTGTGTGCAAATGTAATACGCATACTTTATTCCTTCATCCATTTTCTTCAGGAAAGTACTTTCAACCAAATGAAAATAATTACAATCAAATTACTAAAATATTGAAAAATGCATGTAAAATGTTACTTGAGAGATTCTTTCAGTTTAGCAGGAGGAACCAATAAGTACCCTCCAGGATATTCAATTCTTGTAGGGTTTGCGTATAAGAATGTTGCATGAAGTGGCATCAAATGCTATAATTAAGTCATGATACTTTCTAAAAGTAACAAGGTTCGTGGCATCAGGACACAAGCTAGTTTATTTGATTTGTCTTGGTTGCTTCCAGACAAATCTGTTGCCTGGGGTTTTTTTTTCTGGCATCCAGGTGATACAAGTAGTATGACTCTTTATTCTGGTACCTTTCTTTTCCTGTCCCCCTCTTCCCTTTTAAAGAGTTATGTTTTCCCTTTTCACCTCTTTTGGTCCTTTACCCATGAACTGTGGATGTTCTGAGAAATCAAGATTCAGAAGGTTCCTTATCCAATTCCCTCAGCCCCCTAGATGAAAGGTCATCAGACCCAACCTGCTTAAAATAATTGAATTCCCTGTATGCCCTCTTACCTTAAGGTAATGTCTTGCCTTGTTGTCATACCTGTTAATCAGTCTGTCATGACACTGATCGGTCCCTATTTAGGTATTTAAACTACACTCAAGTGAGAGTGGTTTAACATTAGTAATGAGTCCACTTCATGCTGGAGTGCAAATACTGTAGCACAAATTACTGTGTTTGGATGAGAAAAACTTCGTTCCTTCATATGGCTTCATTCTTGAAAGAAAGTTGTAAAAGCAGCTTAAAAGACATTCACATCTTATGTTAACATTACTTTGATTGACATGCTAATTAAAGAGGGAACTCAAAAGAGGAAATTTTAACCTAAAGATTTAGGTTCCCATTGCCAGACCAGCTATTAGGAAGACAATCTTGACAGTAAGCATATAAAAACCATGACACAGGAAGACAAGCCAACGCACATAGGGTCTCATTTTGCCATGGTAAGGAGTTTTTACCTGCAGATAAAGAAATTGGTGATGGAACTTAGCAGCAGTGGATCCCTCGCCAGTGTTGGCAGCAGGATGGGACAGCGGAAGCTGCATGTGTGGGACAGGACTCTGCTGAAATCTCTTCTACATGGGTCTTAGGAAATTGAGAGATTGCATTGCAGGAGGGGATGAATTTGCACGGCTCCAAAAACTCCCGCAAATGGAATAAAGAAAGATCACTGTAAAGAGAGCACCATATCTCACCAACAGTAAATGACATAATTCCTACACTGAATGGTACCATTGTGTTTCTGAAGCTTGATCTCATCAAAGGATATCACCAGCTGCAACAAGCTCCTGCTTTCTATCTGCCAAATGTTTCAGCACATACTGGTCTGAGATGGTATGAAAAGCTAACATCTGGAGTTTATTCAGCCACAGAAATTTTTCAAGATATGCCTCCATTTATTATTTTCTTACACCTCCAATACCTTCACTGGCACTGATGACTTCATAGAACATGACATAATGCATAAAGTCATGTTTCACTGTCTTATTGTATGAAAATTCCCCTCAGAGTAAGTAGAAATACTGCTTAAACAAAGCCATCCTTTAATTTTCGGTCATATTTCTTTACCCAAGTGAATGCTTTTTATCCTGAAGAAGGTAACAGCAACCGACACAGCAATAGCTCCCAGAGATTCTAGGAAAGGTTAGGTTAGATGCTAGGTTCTCATGGGTAGTCCACAGACCCCACAGACTCTCTCTTTTTATGGCAATTTTATATTCATGCATCTTTCTACTGTTTGCCTTGTTCACCCAAGAAAAAATTTGTGAAGAGATTTTTTTGAAATGCCACCTCATAAACAAAAAATATTATAACAAGTACACTGAAAGAGGGATGCTGCAAGACAGCATTGCCATTAAGGATTTGCCTGCTTTTCACTCAGAAGTATACCCAAGCAAGCAATTTTTTTACTGCTTGGGGAATGCTATGCAAACACAAACTAATAGCCAAAGCATCTGTCCAGTGTCTCAGATACATTTTGCAACCTGTGCTAACAACTCTGCTAATAGGCTTAGAAATAAGGTTACATCATTATGCTGTTAATCAAGCTAAAACTAATACAAACCTTGATCTCTTCAGTCTAGGCAGATAACAACACTTTTTGACACAGATTTGTCTGTGAAACCAGCCACTGTCAATGTCACAAAAAAGTTTAACTCAGCAGAAACAATGAAGTGATACTCTAAAGTAGGTAGGATATGCAGACCATGTACAAGATTAGTAGCATAAAAGGATTTTTTTTAAAAAATTGGATATTTACAAAAGAAGGAGTGACACGAGAAGGGCATAATCATGACAATGATTTGAGGTCTGTAAAAAAATTCTTACGCTGAGAAATTTAAGGAATTCACCCATTTATCTCATCAAAGAGAAATTTAGAAGGCAGTTTGCCTGCGGCCTGTAATTAGGGTCTCTAAGTTCTTTTGTAAGCATCAAATGCTTAACAATATCCCGTAGTTAAAAGGGGAAAATAGAAAAAAATATTAAATTAAATAGATGCTTATCGAGTCTTTTTGCAGAGAACTCTTTGTGATGACTGATTTTCACCATTGAAGTAGCTTGCCATGGCTTTTGGAAGATTCTCTGTCATTTGGGATGTTAAGCTTAAGCTTAGAGTGGTTGTTTTCCAAAAGACATTTGTTTAGTCTAACCACATGTCATGTACTCTGTATCTAAATCACTGGGGTTAGTCTTCAGTCACAAAGGCTTTGTTTGTATGCCTTGTTGGTTGCTTGAGAGAGGAAGAATGCTGCTGAAGTGCCGCCCATTGAACGTTTTTTCTTTTGAAAGCTTAAAATATGTAGAATGGCACTGTGACCTTGAAAACTCAGAAAAATCATTGAACATTCACCACTACCTGTGGTAATGCGTGAGCTAAATAGATGATATGCAAAAATCTTGTATTTCAAGGGTTTCAGCTGACACATGCACACCTAGGATTGCCAGGGGCTATTATCTTGACTACTTATCTTGTCACTTAATGTTCTTTTGATCATATCATTGTATTGAAGCTGCAAATGTCTGTGTCTTGCACAAGAATCAAGAGGCAATCAAGGGCCATGAGCAGTCTGACACCAAAGATTTAGAGTTGTCAGAATCAGTCACTTGCTGGAGACAGCAGTTATGTAGGGTTATTTAATTACTGGGAAGGTTTTCCAGAGGTAGTACTGTCTTAACTGCAGTATCATACACAACTGTAGTGGAAATTTTCTCTTAGTCTTACTAGCGTTGTCTGCATAAATGTGGCTGTCTGATCTTCATGTTATTTCTTTTCAACTCCAAGGGTCTGACCTATAAACTTGCCAAATATTGAAATTCTTTCAAACTGGGAATTACATGAAGACGCCATTGTTAGAACTTACCAAAATGTCTGTGATGCTTAAGATGATCAATGTTTGTCAGGCCACACGAGGGTGGATAAAGTAGCCGTTCAGAAAAACTACTTCTAGATAACCTTTTTTTCCTTCTTTTTCCAGTCCATATCAGGAGTAAACTAAGGCACTGTTTTGTCAACAAATGCCTGTCTGTTTCTATTCTTCCTGTGCTGGCTGTTTGGGGTTTTTGAGGGGGCACTGCAGAACCACAGGAAACTCCTGGAAGGACTCCAGGAAGTCCCTCCAGGGCTATTCTCTGTGACCAATTTAATGAGGACCCCAGCAAATAGGATCAGTCAGGTAACCTTGAGATGGAGGGCTGGAAGACACCTGATATCCATCCTGAATGCTCACAACAGGGCTTTTAGTCCATTGCCGGAGTAATCCAAGCTGTGAGGCTGTTCCACTCACTGAGTTGCTCTTTGCTTTGACCTTTTAAACAGTCTCTTTTCTTTGCTGTAGCACTTGCGGTTTCTGTGGTCGTCTTCATTTTATTTGAAAGTGTTAGAACACATTAAAGTCCAACTCTGCCTTGACATCTAATTCCCACTGGAAGCAGTATCTTGTACTCTATTACTGACCTGCCCTGTAGGGAGAATTGCAGAGAGAGTGTAATAAACCAGGGAAAGATCACTTGCCAGCCAGGCAATAGACTTACAAGTTACCAATGCCAAGTAGAGAATGAGATTGTTCTGTGTGATCCAGTTTGTGATTTTTCTCATTTCTTCAGATACAGCAGAGACTGCAGAAAGTGGCCATATAACCGCATTAGTCAATGACCCCTCTTTGTTCTTGAAGGCTGTTGTTAAGGGAACTGAAGAGGTAATGCTTTTGTGCTCAAGAGCCAAAAATATTAGATTAAAGCCAGAGAGTTGTTTCTAAAAGTTCACCAAGGTCTTTTCCTTTTGGTGTGTTACTCTGTTTCCCATGGAAGTGCAGGAGGCTAACTGGTATATCCTTGAAGTTGTATTCCCATTTGAAATGATTCTTCATTAAGGGTTGGCTATCTGGTGGGTCTTTGCCATAATATTTTGTTGTTGTGGTGGTGGTGGTGGTTTTTTACATTTTCATTTTAATCATCTGAGAGTGACCTCTGGGGTTTGGTGGACTTCCCACTACCTCTGCATGTATCAGAGAGAATTTCCTTGCCTGATCTGTGTGAAAGAAGTTCTCGTGCAAGCCAGCACAGCTTCAGTAGGGATATTCTCTTTTGTTCTTTTCATTCCCTAGGGACTATGTTCCCTCTGTCCATCTGCCTGGCTGGGGATCTGTTTTTAACAGGCTCCTTAGCTGGGAACCTGGTTTTCATGAGCTTTCATCTCAGGTTGCATTCATTAGCAAGAATCTTTCAGATGCAATTTTGTGTAAGCAGCTGAAGCATGCTTTTCCCTTCTGTTTCTTGCCTGTGTTTCTCCAAGCTTTTGTAACCACATTGTTTATTTTATATGTTGTAAATAATTCTAAATGTATTTATATTGTGTAACATACAGTGCAAATATTCACGTGGCTTTTGTATTAGCCTGCCTTAAGTTAATAATTACTTCAAGATAGCAGGTTAACAATAAGTTAACTTAATGCAAAGAATCAGTAAATTACACAGTGGGGATACTGGAATATCTTAATGATTACCCAATACGTTCCCAGAGTATTCAAACAGTGTCAGACTGTGCCCTGCTGGGGTCAGAAAAATGTCTCTCTCCAACAGGCAAGGTTGCATGGAGGACACATGAGCACTGAGGGGGTGAAGAGGTCTGTCACATCTGAAAAGAGGATATCCACCAATGTGAAGGTTTTTACTTGGTGTTTAGATTGGCTGTCCTGGAGTCTGATGAGTTCCATACCCACAGTAGTAACGCACTTTCTGTCTTCCAGTGGGGAGGAATGAAAAGCAGGGATTTGTCCTTGCTCGGGACATTCTACACACTCTTCTAGGACTGGGATTGTTTTGGCTCCTAGGTTCAAGCTTGTTATGTGTTCAGCTTTAATTAAGACTTTGAGTATCACCTTTCATATTTTCAATGGTGTGAAAAGTCAGGTCTTCATTTTCAGTTTGCTATTACTGCTACCTCCAAACCTCCCCAGCACTTTCTTTTTTTTTCTGATGCATCTGTGGCCCTGGAACTCATTTAAAATCCTAAAGCAATTAATCCAAACACCAAAGCTGCATGAGAGGAAGAGGCAGCAGTTGAAAATACATCCTTTGATCTCTAACATCCCTTTCTATCTTCTTTTGTAATACATGTTTTTCTCAGTAGCAACTTCGAATCTGAACGTAGTTTGGTTTTACCTTGGTAATTTTTTGCTCATCTCAAACCCTACTTTAGGATATTTCTAATAGGATGTGCTGGCTGTTTACAAACTGAAAAGTCAGTTCCTTAAAAATGTTTCATAAATATACAATGCCAAGAATAGAATTGTGTAGAAAGAATATGATTTACTTTAAAGTTATTCTATAATTTCTGTATATAATTTTTAGGTTTTTAGTAATAAGACAGTAGTGTAAGCAGGACAGTAATATGCAACGGGAATAACAGTGAGAGATGAGAGACTCAGCTTCATTAGTCCTGTAAAGACAAGCAGACTTGTTAAGGTTTCTGTATGGACAAATGAAAGGTGTTGTTACTCACTGCTTTTTGCCAAGCATATTACTGGAGATTTAAAGGATGCTTTAGGTAACATTTATGTATATATGCCAATTTTTAAATGAAATTTTGCTGCCCAAGATAACTCATCATGCCAAGGTGAAACACACTCTTGACTTAATTAATAAGCAATCTAATTGTAATTTATTCAATATGAATCCCTTGCTAATGTTGCCTCACTGGGGACAGGATTTTAATGAAGGTCCCACCCAGAAAGACCTTATATTCTAATTAGACTGCATGTAAATGAGAGATGAGAAAACAGAGATAATAATAACCTGTAAGATTAAACACGGTTTGTTAGACCTGTGATTTTTATTTCTGTAATTGGATTTTCACCTGTATGAAGCGTCTTTATCACTCTCACTGACAAGCTGGGTGAAGTCTGCCTTGAAGAGCCTTGGGTGGAGCTGACAGCTCCAGATGAACGACCAAGCAGTTAAATGGATGATTGCTGCTGCCTTCCCCCTGGTGCTCGTCCTGCTCCTCGCTGCACAGCTGCCATCCAGCATCTGTGTGGATGTCATGGTTTAACCCTGGCCAGCAGCTCAGCCCCACGCAGCCGCTTGCCCACTCACCCCCGGTGGGGTGGGGGAAAGAATTGGACAAGTAAAAGTGAGAAAACTCATGGGTTGAGGTAAAGACAGTTTAATAGGCAAAGCAAATCCATGCACAGAAGCAAAGCAAAGCAAGGAATTCATTCCCTGCTTCCCATGGGCAGGCGGGTGCTCAGCCATCCCCAGGAAAGCAAGGCTCCATCACACGTAATGGTGACTTCAGAAGACAAACGCCATCACTCTGACCATCCCCCCCTTCTTCTACCCCCAGCTTTATGTGCTGAGCATGATGTCATATGGTATGGAATACCCCTTCAGTCAGTTGGAGTCAGCTGTCCCAGCCATGTCCGCCCCCAGCTTCTTCTTCCCCCTCAGCTGCTCGCTGGTGGGTTGAGGTGAGGAGCAGAAAAGGCCTTGGCTCTGTGTCAGCCCTGCTCAGCAATAAGCAAAACATCCCTGGGTTATCAACGCTGTTTTCAGCACAAATCCAGAACATAGTCCCATACAAACTACTATGAAGAAAATTAACTCCACCCCAGGCAAAAACAGCACAGTGGACCTGGTATTCCTCTGCTGCCCCTGAACTGTATTATTTCTCTCTCTCTTTTTTATTCTTTTTTTAAAAATCTATTTGTAAAGTGAATATGGTTCACCATACCAATGAGCTTTCAGGTGTTTTGGAAGTGGTGCATCACCAGAAATTGCCCTGCTGATTAAGTAATCATCTTTTTATTTGATATACAAGGAGTCAGTTTTGCTTATCTGATTTAAAAGATAATCATCTCATAGATTTTAACTAAGCAGTAGTCAGATGGGTTTCCATGGTGTGGAGCCCACAGGAGACCCCAAGTTTGCCTGCTTTCACCAGCTGCGCTAACAGGAAACTGCTGAGCTGTAGAAACACTTCTGCTAATTTCCAGTTTCCAAGGGAGATATTTATGATCACGGTCTCCTTCCCTTTCTTCACACTTCCCTCATCCAGACCGAAACTAACCTCATATAGAGGTCAAAATTACTCTAGTTATGCATTTTTGAGGGGCTTCAATTTAGGGTGCCACTTGACTTCCTGGATGGAAGTTCATCCATTGATGTGCATCTCATGTGTGTGCATGCATGTTTTAGCATGTGACTGATTTGTCACAGTGGCATTGTGTCTATTAAGAAGACAGTTGCCATAAGGCAGCTACCTGCATTAGACCTCCTGCCGCTATGGCATCACCAGAGGCATGCTGCTGGGGAATCTGGAGGGGTTTACCTCCAGAACCTATACCACGAGTTCTAAAAATGAAGAATTCATGTTTATTTTCAAACAGCCATGCATTTTGAAACATGTAGGCAACATTTCATTGTTTTATCACTTTTCTACCTCTTTCTAGTGGCTTTCAGTCCACTTTGCCTTACCTCTACTTGTGCTACATGTGGTAGAAGAACATTCACACACTTAATGTTCTTAGACTTTTTAACTTATTTGATTTATAGATAAAATAGCATTGAATTCCAACTGGCATTGTTTATCCAAAAGCAAAGCATGAAAGTGCACAGAAAAATCCTGTTTTCCTGTAAAGGCCATTTGATTGAAAATTGCATTTGAGCCCTGATTAGCAGCACCCTATACTTGTTATCTATGGAAGGCTATTTGACAGCATGTGCGATGAAGTGACAGAGTACATGCCATACCCCATCACAAAGAATCTGCCATGGCCATCTCCCTGCATAAAAGTAAGAAACTGAAGGTCCAGAATACTGAAAAACCACCTGACTTATGGTGATCATTGCTAATGATTTCCACACTGCTGATGGTGAAGTTGTAGCACGCTCCTCTGCATCACAGGTCACATTTCAAAATTTCTAACTTTTCTCCTTCTGCAGCTCTGGAAAAACTAAATTTCTTGCCCTAGATTTAGAAAAGGCATTGGCATTGCAATAATAATCTGCAAGCTCGTCATATGTCTGTGTTTTAACAGTTTGTTATTGTTTCCACTATGACTGAATTAGATAAGGGACAAGGACAAGAAGCAATGGTTCAAAAGGACAACAAACAGTGGTTTAAAAGAGCATGTGGTAGCGGATGGTGCTGATTACAGGTACATGTTGGATAGACCAGGACGTGAGTCATTGCTCTGTTTACATGAGTGAAACCAGAGTATCAAGAACAACATTTACAGAAATACCCAGTAGATCAATCAGTGAATTTAGATGATGCTAAATATACAGTTATAGGCTACAATTGTTCCATCATTAAAAACAGGAGGAAAGGGTATTTTAAGAATAAATAAATAATAAACAGTTATTGTGCCATATATGGCCATATTAGACAGGGACTCCAATAGAAGGGGGTTGAAAACCAACGTGCATTTTATTTTGAGATTAAAAGGTCAGTTCTGCATCAAAATTGAGTAATTGGTTTAGGCAGAAGGAGAGGTCAGACACAGAACAGACAGTCACCTCTCTATCCAGTGCTGCCGAGCAGACCCCCTCCGACGGAAGGACACAACTACGTCTTTGAGGTAAAGTAGTGGCAGCAGTGGAAATCAAGTGTGAAATTAAGTCACAAAAGGTCAAACAGAATTCTCATTTCAATCATCACAGACAAGTTTTATGGTCCAAGAAACAGGACCTTAAAGGCCTTTAGCTACATTTTTAAGAGGTAGACAACTCTCCAAGTGTGTTTCTCCCACCAAATCCCAAACAGTGTAATGAAAACAGTCCTTATTAAAATAAAGCACTTGAAGTATGTTGTCAGAACGTATATGAATCAAGGGGTAAGGCTTCATGGAAGAACTTGGAACATAAATGTTAAATTCCCCTCAGCTGAAGTAGAGGAAGAATGTATACAAAAGAAAATTACAAATGGAGAAATGTGAAGTGTTTTTACATTGCTGGCCAAGGGGAAGCTCACTAGGGGTGATATCCAATATGGGAAATGATGTATTTTTACAAATAATACCTTGGAGGTTGTTGAATTAATGTGTTCTTTTGCCGAAGGGTGCTTTGTGGAACATTACAAGAAACATGTATTTTTTTTGGTTACCATGCCTTTGAAAGTCAGTATAACTTATTCACAAAATACATAAAGCATCTACCTACGCAGTTTGAACACACTCATCAGTGTAAAATCCTTTGTCATGTGGAAGAGTACCTAGAGACAAGATATCAGGGAATATATTTACCTGGTGAAAAATGAAGAGTGGGTAGAAGGTTTAAATGCTATAATTTATACTGTTTCTTTGGTGAGTAGGAGGTGAATTTTGGAATGCAGATATGCGTTGCAAATGAATTTGTGACTCCTGCTGATTATGTTAATTTGTCGTGAATGAGTGAGTTTACACAGTCTGATTTAGTAGCAGTTTAGAATTTACTTGTGGAAAATGGCAGGATTTGACTGTGATATTTTTATAGCACCCAGTCATCGGTCGATTAACAAAAGGACTAGGCAAAATTAATCAGAACAGTGACTTAGTTAAAGATTCGAAGATGGCAAGGTTCAATCTATTACTACATGGAAGAAGTACGCAAAGGAAAATTAAGTTACACTTGAGTTAGAATGATTCACAGAGAGGTCATGGATGCAGGGGATAAGGAGGACCCTCCTGGTGAGTCACAAGGTTCAGAATAGACCCGCTGGCTTTCTGAACTCCTTTTCAGAGAAGAGTCTAGGTGCGGCTGGGTCTGATCTCAGTCTCAGACTGGGTCAACAGTTTATGTCTAGGGATAATATATATATATCTGTCTAGCAGCAGTATAAGACTCACTTTGTGATTAAATCATACATCTACAGACTACTTAAATCAATTTACACATGCATACACACGGACATGATTTTATATGTATACATATATGTATATATTTATATACACACAAATACATATATATAAAGGTATACCTGTTAAGGCCCCTTGAATTCAGTGAAATACTCACATCAAATGTCTTGACATTTCTCAACAGGTGAGGGTTGAGCCTCAAGGAGTGAAGAGTTTCAGCCCAGGCTGCACTGTTGGTTTTTGACAATGGACCTCTGATTTTAGCATAATTTAAGAGTTTTCTGGCTCTGAGAGGTATCCCACTCAGAGGGAGATGCTGGTCAGAAGAGAGCTCAGAGGGCCTCACTTAGAACTGCTGTTTCATAGGATCATGAGCTGATTGGCTTTAGTCATCAGTAAATTTCCATTTGATACATGATTCGTGTTTGTAATCACTGGAATTCCAGTAACGATGATACTGCTCCACTTGGGTTGTGATCCAGGTAAGGTACGCTGCAAGGCTGTCAGAAGTAACTGATTGCTCTCACTCCTGCTTCAGCCACGAAAAAATTCCTGATACGGACAGTACTGACACATAACTGACCAACTCATTACACAAAAATTGCGGTCTGGCAGTAATTCCTGAGGTCACAAAGTGGTTGAAGAGAGAAAAAGGGGTTGGGGGAGGGCAATGCACTGCCAGAGTATGCCGTTCTCCATTCCCTTTTGCAAGACCTGTGCTTGACCAGCACCACTTCCTATGTCCTCCTGCCCAGGACACCAAGACATGGATATGTTTGCTCCTTTAGGCTTCTTACTGTCTTCTTGAATTATTTTCTGCCTTTGCATTCTTCCCAGCTCTTGGAAACATCTGATGGGTGTTCACCCATGGAAATAGAGCTTCTGCTTGTTTGTAAAGCAAATACAGGAATTAAATCCATCCCAAACTTCTCCCATGTGCCTCCTGTCATCCCCTTGGTTTCTATTCCTAAAAAAGGACTCCTATGCCAGTGCTTTTCCATGTGGTTCTTTTAATAATCAGTCACCATGACCCTTTCAATGGGACCTCCTTTTTTACTGGAGCTAGCTGACTGTTAAGTGTAAGCACATGTACTGACTGCTCTCTGGCCCTAGTGAATTTTCTTTTTCAAGCAGGGTCTGTTGCACATTGGTGCTTGGAGGCAGTTAAAAGATTTACCTATCCCCATTTCAATTGCTCCCTGATTTCCAGTGTGACTGGAAAAAAGAAGCCTCTGAAAATAGTACAAATGCTTGCTGGAGCAAGTATCTGGCATGACTGTCTATAGGAAGCAAGCCACCCTTGTTTAATTGAAATATCCACAGTATTGAAACATCGTCACTACACAGCTGACATTAACTAATTGGGGATAACAAAGATATGGTGCATCTTTTCACTCCAAATGCTACAGATAACAAAGGGCTTAGTATCTCCATGCATTAATGGCTGACTTTTTCATACTATTTAATGAATTCCTAATGTACAGATAACATTGCTCAGTTAAGTGTGAATAGTGAGCTAAAACAGACAGAACAATTAAGGGACAAAAGATCTGAATAATTACTAAACATTAATTGTACAATAATTCAAGATATAAAATTATAAATCAGAATGAGCTCTCAAAGTTTTGATTTTTTATAAAATAAGACCTTTTTTTTTAAAAAATCTGGTGTTTATCCTGTATCTTCACCTGCTTTAGGGATAATGTTTCTTCTTACCAGACTTGAAAAAAATTGTTCACATATGAGCTTGCCTGGTTTCACAATATAAGAAAACGTAAGCAATAGTAACTCCTGCCAAGTAACGTTAGTGGTCAGTAAAATTCTGCATTACAGGATCAAATAGAGCTGGTAAAAGTTCCATGAGAATTTGACTGGATTCACTTCTAATTCCCACAGTCTGATTCAAACTAAAATGTGGGCTTTGACAACTAAAACAATGCCACAGAATAAAAAGAAGCTCTCACTGGAAGAGATGGACTTGACCATGGATATTTTAATGAGGGGTCACGCTTCTATAACAGAGATAATAATCCCCTTTCATGGGTGAGATATCTTTTATTTCATCATGAAGGCTATACTTGAGTATTACATTTGTTCACATGCAGTTATGGGATCCGAGTGTGCAATACTGCTTTGTTGTCCCCCGAGCTGTGCTTCGACTTACAATGCAAATGTCACACTGGGGATGGGTGACTTGACATTGACAAGTGATTTCTTGGCTTTTAGAAAAAAAACTTCTCCACATGACAGGTCCATCACACTATAAGGCAATTGTGCTCTTTCACTCTCTGTCTTACATAGCAAGACACACAACAAATAAAATACGGCACAGGGCAAGGATCAAAAGAATGATGTTTTCCCTGAGATACTAATAATCTTTTTATTTTTCCACTGTGAATTTGCTTAACTTAACCGCTTATAAATTAATAGATTTATGAATCACTTAGGGTAGCTTACTTGTACCTCACTATATATATTGATAATATCATGAGAATATTAAAGGCAATAATTCATAACACTACACTACGTAAGCTTTCTCAAGTAATTAAGTCCCTGATTTAAATTCTACTGAAATCAGTAATGTAAACAGTGGATTTCATGAGCTTTGGATCAGTCCTGGATTACAGTACTCCTGGCATTCCAGTCCTGGACTTAGCTTCCTGGTGAGTATAGGTGCTCCAGATGAAAAATGTGCATTGTGTGAACAATTAATTTCACCCAAGAGCTTACCCAAATGTGTGCACCATTTTCATAAGTCCACGGGGTGAGTTTATTTGGCCACAGATTTTATTAATCTTTATCTAGTCAGAGCATGTCAGAATTTCAAGTCCAGCATGCAATCAGCTGGTCTACAAACTAGACATGATGAGCAGAATGGAATGTGCACTGATTGCGATACTTTGAACAGAAACAATGAAGTCAGAGATGAATGCAATTACCAGTTCTTGTTCTTTCTTTTTCATTTCAAATAAAATAACTGCACACAGTTGTTGGAAATGCATGCAGATGTGATCCACAGCTTCTTCATCAAATCTTCTCACATTTGTTGGCCCCATTGATGTCAGGGAATTTATTATTGATTTGCATTGCTGAATCAGATCTAACTCATACCCTTTGTTTATTATGTTCAACCCACCTGAATATAATGTGCAAAGATAGAAAGCAAGTTGTCTGAAAGTATTCTGGTTTCATAAATGTGGAAATGGGAGCACTTCCTCATTTAGTGTACCACTATGAATACAAAATTTTGAGAGTTACTCATTCCAGATACAGGATTGCAGAGATCTGGCAGTGTAAGGGGTGAAAGCCAAAAAAGAGAAATTCAAATGCCAAAGAAATACCCATTGCAGAATTTTCCTGGTTTAAAATGTCTTTTCAGTTTGTAATTTCAATGGTATCATTATTACAGAATCACATCACTGTAACAATAAACAAACCTAGTATAAAATAAATACTATTTACAGGCCATTCATCCATGCTACCAGTTCTGGACAGTTCTGCAGGTTTTAAAAGTTCACTTACTTCCTTTTGAGCAGGAATATCATAACCAAATTTTAGGGAACAAAAGGATTTGAATAAGTAGCAGCACAGTAATTAAAATGGAAGTTAAAAGACTTATTCCTCACAATAAGCTTGCAAGTTACATCTAGCACATTTCTTATAAAATTGAAAATCCAGCCACGACCATTACCGAAGACTGGCCCACATGGCAATCTTGTTCTTAGCTCCTACATGTGCACATGAATTTCCCTGTGCTATTTTTTTTCAAAGCTTACATTTTCTGTTAGGTTGTAATTCTGTTCTGAATCTCACATCAATCAGAAATTTCTTTTAATTTTCTTCACCACCTTGAAATCTTTGTAGCATTCTGACAACAAGTCACATTCTAATGTTCTCGGTTGAATGATGGGTAAAGTCTAAATTGCCTCTGTTATCCAAGCCAAGGTAAACCCAAGTTCCTGGGCCAACCACCTGTAAAAGTCTCCTATGGCATATGTCACGGGTTTTTTTCAGGAGTGAGATTATGTGCATATTGCATGGACAACCAGAGGGCTAGGGCTAAAAGTGAGGCAGTTTAGAGATCTTCCCAGAGGACAGGGAGGCTGGTTAACAAGATGCTTTGGCCTCCCAATCATACCCATAACAGAATGTCAACATAATAATGCACAGGGCCAGGTCCTGTCACTGCATTTTTAAATGAGTATATATGCGCAGTGCAAATTAGGAAAATAGAGCTCCAGATACATATCATCTTAATTTCATGGATTTTGCTTTAGATGAAGTTCCTTAAAATTCCTTCCAAGAAATCAAGCACATTATGAATGAGCCTTGCCTAGAAGTGTGAAGTTTATTAGCAGTCAAAATACCTCTTGGTATGCTTGCAATTCTTGCATGCAGAATGAACATACACATACAAAATGTACCAAGAGCCAAGGTATGCATTATCACATTCAAACCCAGAAACATCTCTGTTGTTGCAGGTAGTGGGAAAATACAGGACAATTCTTTCTCTGTTAAGCACAAAATGGCTTCTTTCCAGATAAAAATTTATTGCAATTGCATGTCATTTTTGCCGTGTGTGACCTTTGGCACCTCCTAAAAATGAGAGGGTTTCCCATAATCCTGGAATTATGTTGAAGATGCATAGGTACATTAACTATGCGTTCTAGGTGAGGGTCAAAAAACTGCTAGGTAGGGGCTCTGTGCCACATACGAGTGGTTTCGTACAAACTGCGACTGTTGCACAGCCATGAGAACATTGTGCAGCCCACCTCCCTGCCAGCATCAAGAGCACCATTGTCTGCCCTAAGGTCTGGCCACTGCCAAGGAACTAATCAATTTCTTTTATTAGATTTATTACTAATGTATGAGGGCCTTTAATCCGAAAGCACAGACTCTTGTTGTTTCCAATTAAGGTCGGATGGGGTCCTTAGGAAAGCATATTCTGTTTAAAACAATGGGTATCATGTAACATGTATTTTACATGCCTGTAAGTGGGGAGTATTCCTGCTAAATCCTGGCTATGTGGTTGGGTCTCAAGTCCAGAAGGGACCAGCAGGTCAGATCATTCAGTCTGACCTCACAGGTTTTAAATTTCATCCAGCACCTCCCAAATGGAGCTCATTGACTTCAGCTGGAGTTTTTCAGCCTGATTATTAATGCAGGGTACTAAACTATTGCCTATCACGAGTGGGGAATGTAAGCCAACTGAGACACCCCCAAATCCCAAAAGCCTCTCCGAAGGAAGGAATTGATGGGTTGAGTCATCCCTTGTGTTGCAGGAGGATATAAAAACCTTCAAAAGCCCCTGGCACACTGGCTTTGAGGGAATTTTCTTTTATTCCTCAGATCTAGCATCTCCTTTAGCTCTGTGCGTGCAGGTGATGCAGGAGACACCAAAAGGATGGGTCACAGCATGTGGGATCTCTGCCTTCTGTCAGGGACCATCCACCCCCAGCACCATCAGCTGCTGGAGGAGGGAGGAAGAAAATGGCAGTAAAGTTGTGCACAGAGAAGAGAAATTTTTCCTGGCTCCTGAGGGCACCGGGAAGGGAAATGCAGTTACAGTTGTGGGAATAAAGCAAAGCGGCCTTGAATGTGGTCTGACCTGCTGGTCTGTGAGAAATGCATTGCCAGGCAATTCTTTTACAAATTGGCCTGTAAAGCTATCAGATGAAATTCTGAGTTGAAATACGGCTTTTTCATTCAAACTTGACTGAAAACTAAAAGCATTATAAGACTCCTAAAGTAAAATAAAATATTTAATTTTATTAGACTCTTCATTTTGGCATAATAACATGTTCCATTTATTCTTAACTGATCTTTCCCCCCTAATTTGTGTTTCATGGTTTCATTTCAATAGAACAAAAAAATATTCAGTATTTCCTCCATTCTAATTTTTTCTTCTTTTGTGCTTTGAAACCTGCCATGAAAAGTCCCAGATGGCAGCTAGGTGGCATTACTATTGTTTCTACTGGTTTTGCTTGCCATTTCTTTTATTATGCAAAGATTGCACTACCTCTGTTTCCACAAATTGAGCTTAGAGCACATTTCAAGGCAATTATTTCTGATGTTCCCTAAATTCTTCTCTGAATCACTTCTTTCTAAGAAAAATATTCCGTTTTCTAGGAACAGCCTTTCTTCTTCATTGCTGAAGTTGAACATTTTATTATTTGCAGCGTTTGCAAACAAGATCATCAGAACTGTTAATGAATAAGACCTTTCTAGGTTTCTTTACTGTCATATCAGCAGTAAACAGGGTATTTTAGACACAAAGTATTTTGGTTAGCTAATGAATATGCAATACCAAGGGTTATACACAATACTCAATAAAAAATACTCACTATTATTATTTTGCATATGAACTCAGTGCCCTCATGCTTTCAAAATGAATTATATCCTCTGCCAAGTGATTGTATGCAGCCCAATGGCTTCATGTTGCTAGCTTTACTCAGTGATATAAAGAGCAATCCTGGAACCAAAATTAAAATGCATGCATGCCCCTGCCTTCCTGGCAGACAGGTTTTGCTTTGCTAAGGAAATATTTGTCCCACAAGCTGACTCTAATTTCAGTGGGACCTCTTGGTGCTCTCTCAGAAGAAATGGTACTGAAAACCAACTCGCCCATTCCCCTAAGGCAAAAATCTTCCTTGAATAGAGTAAAAAAGAAATTGTAAAACAGTGCATGCCATATGGCAGTCTCAGGTGTAAAAATATCACAAATTTCAGCAAAGATCTGTGGAAGGAGTAAGCCCAGGTTTCTCTGGAGAAATCGGAAGGTGATGGAAAGGTGATTCTGGCTGGGGCTAAGGGAAACTCCCATGGAAGGGTGATTCTGGTCTACAAGGAGCTTCCAGCAACAAATGTGAAAATGTGTCCCTACCCTCAACTAGGATCAAGGATAGATGGAAAAGATGATCGGGAAAATGATCTCAGTGGTACTCTGTGTTGTAAGAGAACAGCTGCCTTCACACATTAATGGATTAGGAAGGGGATGTTTTGTAGGCGTCCTCATGCACAATGAAAAGGCAAAAACCTTTTTGAACTAGAAGGTGAGCATGGCCTACAAGCTGCTTTGAGGTGGATGCAAGTGCTACAGTAACTGGGCCGGTCTTCAACCAGCATTAAGTGAGTTTGCAGAGTAAACATGGTTTGTATGTAAGATGAGGTTATAGCAAGATCCATCTCTGAAGAACATGAGGCAAAGCAGGGTTGATCACACTGACATCCTCCACTCTTCCTCCTGCCTTGCACCAGATGCAAGAGGGGGAGAGAGGGCAACCCTACCTGGCACTTTCCGACTTCTTTCATTTTTTTTTCCCTGGTGGACATCACTGCAGAGTTTTGCTCAAGCCTTCTGAGAAGAGAACACTTTGTGCCTCTCGGATCCGTTTTTCCTCCCCTCTGCTCTCCCTCCCAGCTGTGTGGTCGCGTTCCCCTCCTCCCCCTGCTCCCTGCACTGCAGAGGACTCACCCAGCCCTTGCAGGGTGCTGCTGCTCTGCAGATCAGCACAATGTCCCTGACACAGTGCACTCACCAAGCCACATGTTTGTACACAGTGCTCTTGTGAGAGGTTTTCTCAGTCATTACTGATGGTCAGTGAAATGGAGACCACTGCAAGCTGCTGCTTGGTGGGTCACTCTGTTTTTCCCCCTGCAGCATGCACAAACAGTGAGGAATTGTTTTCAGGAAGCAGCAGGAAAGTAAAAAGCTATTATCACAATAAACACTGAATGGCAGGCTGCTCTTTTGAAACAGTCGTTTGGGTTAGGAATGGTGTGATGTCCAGTTAAGACTGACTCTTTTCTGTTAGTAAAAGGACTTCCCTACCTTTAGCACAAACCTTATGGATCAGTATCAGTGGATTTGTTAAAAATAACGTGCATTTATTATCTAGCACAATTTGCAACTAAACCCCAATTGCCGGTTATGAATAAAGACAGATATTCAAATGTACACCCACACTCCTGCCCTTTGGTGGTAATGAAATGGTGCTGGGAATTAATCACGAGCCTGCCAGCCAGAGCAAACTATGCCAAGCAGCTCTTTCAAAGCTGACAATGGGCTTGGGTGCCCAAAATCTCCTCTGTTCTTTCCAGCTATATCCTTTTGTCCAACAGAAGCCACACACTCTGCAGCCTGGATAAGGGGAAGATCTTTTAGCGTGGCTCTCCAGTTGGCGTAAGTTAAAGCAGCCATAATGCTCCTCTGCCTTATATCTAAGCCAAATTCACTCCACGATTCTCCTGCCAGAAGGGAAGTTTGTGAAGTCACTCATAAACCTGCCTTCCTTATCTGCTTTGTCCATAAAATAGGAAATCCAGCAATTTTACAAATTTGCTTTATGTGTCAGAATACTTCATGGTATTTCTGTGTTGGTTTACTATCTTGTTCTCATTTACGTCACTGTGAATCAGTAAAATCAAAGAATATATTTACTTACTGTCTGTCACTGAATGCAGAATTTAGATATAAGTAACGGATGTAATTTATGCTGTAAAAGCAAAACTATTATGGTAAACATTCAGGGGAACAAAGCCATTTTTACATATTACTTTAGAGGAGGAATGAAAGAAACTGAATTTAGATCCTGCAACACCCATGCCTGGAATTGTTAGGATAAAGATTAAATCCTTCTGCATGGCCAAAGCAAGAAGATAATGGGTTGGCTGAAAGATTTTGATTTGTCTAAGTTGTAACAAGTAAATAAGCAAGTTTCAGTTTTGTAAGAATTCATCACAGCAGGTTGGATCCTGTGACAGAAGTAGCAGACTTGGGGCGCATCCAGGTTAGGTGCTGCACTCCAGTGCCTACAGCAGAGGTTTGGTGAACAGCCTTGACAGCTCTTAGAGAGGAGGACCACTGCTAAAAAAGCTATGAGGAAGAGAGTTCTTGGAAAAATTGTGTCCTCCACTGCATTAGGAAAGCTGGTGAACAAACCAGAAGAAGCTGAACATTTGATATGTTGAATACCTTTCTTTTTTAGGGAATAGAGAATGTTCCTTTGTGCCAAAAGCAGAAGGTATTGGAGAACATCACAGTCCAGAATAACCACAAAACCAGTGAGATTTAGCAACCAGCTTTGCAGAAGGGAACACAAAAAAGCAAAATAACAAAGAAGTTGAGCTTATTTGGATCTGCTCCTGGAAGCAAATTTTGAGCCAAAATGAATATAATGTACTAAGTACACAGCACGTACAATACAAACTTAAAAGCTCACATGTATGTAAATACAGCCTCACCACCACAAAAAAAAAACCCAAAGAAACCTCACCCCAAACCATCACCACAAATCTGATCTAATGACAAAAGAAAATTGTCTTCTGTATTGTCTATATCTTTTAAAGTCAACCAACTGTTGTATCACTTAGATTTGTCTATGCATCTATTTTCTCTTTTTTTTCTGGAAAAAAACAAGCACATTGACAAAGGTGGATAAGTTCAGATTTCAGGTTATGCTTGTCAAAGCACACAGGTTTTATTGATAGGTGATAAGTTTTCTGCATGGAAAAGATACCAGCTATGGCAAAAGAAATCTGACCTCTAATATGACTCCAAGATGACAAAAAAAATGACAGAACTTTTATCTCATCTGAAAAGATTTTTTTTAAATCATTATGTAATACTTTTCCCCCCTGTCTTTTATAGATTACAATATCATTGTTTTCTGCTACCAGTAGAATTTTTTTGGCAGTCATTATGAGATTGTCTTCCACAAGTTGGTTGTGTACTTGTCCTTTGAAAAATACTTCTCTTTGAAGTGTAGCTTTTAAAAGTATTATTCTTATAAGACCAGCTCCAATTTGCCATTTAAGATCTGTTAAGCTTAGCTGGTCTTCTACAGTACAAATAATGCTCTTCTTATTCAGGATTTTTCAGGAGTTTGATTACATTATGGTTTTCACTTGCCTTTAAATTAAAATAAGAAAAAATAGTTGTGGTTTTGTTCCATTTCTTTTACAAAAAAAAAATACGCTGAAAGTATTTTAATTTTCAGCTCAGTTCTCAAGTAATGAAAATGTCCACAAATGCAATTAATAGGTTAAAAAAGTCATATTATGGACTAAACTTTACAGAATGACAATCTAAAGTTGTGATATCTCTACATTTTTTATATTACCTCTCTCTTTCATAGAGAGGGTAGGGTTATTCAACGGTATGTCTTTCAGAAAGAACTGAATATTTTAGGAGAGCAAGTTGCATTGCAAGGAAAAAGTGGCCCTAAAGTAAAGAGTCTGAAAGCTCATAAGAGAGAATTCATAAAGGTTTAGCTGCTTCTTGCCTGTTGCTAGGTTTTGAACTTGAAATTGAAGTGCTTTGAAATAAAGAAAAATGAGCAACTCGAGGGAATACCTTCTCCTGACAGTGCCTTTGGGAGTGTGTATTCTCACGAAATGCAGACTTGCATTGGCTTCTTGCCTGCATTTGATGGCTGCACTGATAAGATGAGGTCATAACATTTGTGAATGCTCTGACTTGATATAATCAAAGTGTCTTCCAAGACTACAACTACATAGTAGTAGTAGTAGTAAAAGGAAAACTGTTCTTAAGAAGGACAAAATGTACTGGTAAGAGGGACAGGAACCATGGGAAAGAGGAGCACTATGGGGAGGTAGAAAATGGCATAAAAAGATGAGACAAAAAAGATGAGACGTAGAAAAGAATGACAGCAAAAGTGGGAAAGGGAAGAAACTCAAAGGCCTCAGGGAGAAGAAAAAGGAAAGACACAGGGATGATGCAAATGCTTCATGAGAGCAATGTGTAATGGGAAAAGACAAGGGAAGCTTCCCCTGTTGAAGACATTGAGAATCGATTGATGAGCCTTGGTAGGAAGCCAATGAAGGTAATAAAGACGAGACCTGGGGCAAAGTTGCAATAGAGGAATTACCTTGTTTGAGATCAGCTGAAGAGGAACTGTTGTTGGCTTCTAAGAAGAGTGTTAATTCCCTCAAGGGATGGAAGATGAAATCTCCTCTGAAAGTTTGTCTTCCAGCTGGTACTACCCTCCTAGAATTGTTTTTTCATTGATATGAATGATGATGTTTCAGCTGCAGAGGTAGAATCATTGTCAATGACCTGGAGGAGTGCTCCCATTGAGCGTGCATGTGGCACCAAGCCAGGGTAATCCGATGCTCTTGAAGGCAGGGCTGCCACCAAAAAAGAGTCCAGGCTGGGGGTGTGGACCAACAGGAGCCACACCAAAGTCAACAGAGACAAATGCAAAGCCTTGCCCTGGGCAGTGAGCGCCCGTGCAAGGGGATGAGTGTTCAGTTTTGGGACCTCCAGCTTAGGGAAGACCTAGATAAATCAGAGTGAGCTCAGAGGAAGTCTCCACGCTGGCTGGGGCTGGAGCCCCTGGCCTGTGAGGAGAGGCTATGGAACAGGAGCCGATTCAGACTGGGTCGAGGGTAGTGTCAGCAGCCCCAGTGCCTGTGGGGAGGGGATGGAGGAGATGGAGACAGGCCCTTCACGGCAGTGTGAGTAACTGTGATTTTAAGACTTCAACAAACAAGTAAGAGATCATTATCTCCACACCTTGTGGAATAAAATTTTTCCCATGACAGTATAATTTGTATTAAACACTAAGCCACACAGCTTGAAACTCTCATGAAAGAACATTGATGTAAGAGTAACTTGTACCCTCCTTACATCAAATGTGTAGTTATAATGGCAGTGACAATTTGACTACAGTATGTTGTGTCCTGCAATTTCATCAGACACTTAAAAATATGCTACAGTTATTAATTCTATATTTACCCATGAATGTCCAGCACATTCAGAACATGATTTCCAGCTGTATGGCCAGCAAACAAAAAGGTCCCACCTCCAAAGAGCTGCCATGTACATTTCACGGCATAGTCTGGACAGCAGTGAACAATAGCATGTGGAAATCCTGCCTTTCATTATTTTCCAGGACATGCCATTAAAAAACCAAAGAGTTTGTTAGCCGCTCCAGTGAGTAAAGCAACACTGTATATGATGCTTAGCATGAGAAACAGGCAGTCCGTCATTTGTAATTGGGAGCATTATTATTTTCTATCAGTATTAGGATTTCTGTGTTTGTGCTGATTCACTTCCACTGAAATCAACAGAAGGAGAAGGATGGAGGAGTGACCTGCTTTACTTTTAATGGTGGATTATGCATTTTCACAAAGAGCCTGATGCAAGGCCTTTTGTCTAAAGTGAATTGAAAGCCTTTTACTCACTTTGATGGCAGTTGTATCAGGTCCTAAGAAGAATAAAAGTCTTATGAAAAGCTTCTGCTGCTGCTGTATTTAGAGAAGTAATTAATAACAAGGTTAGAGGGAGATCAAAGGGCTATGGTGGGTAATTAGAAAAGTTGGGGAAATTGCTTCTTATAAAACAAAACCCGTACAAAAAAAGGAAAAAAAATAAAGCTGTGTGTTGCTGTCCTCCCAAATGAAAAATATGTTTCTTATTTCTGTTGAAAAACAGGCTCAGAAAATAGACTATAATTTGTTTCTCTCTGCTACTTTAGCCAGTCATGGTAAAATTCAGTTATGCCAATAAGAAGCAATAAGAGCGACCTAGACAGATGACGGCTTACTTGGTTTTTCATTAGGAGAGCAACAGTGAGAGCCCATTTCACTGCAGGCAGAGAATTAGAGGATTAGGTTCATTTGCTGCACTTTTACTTTGGACTCCATGTGGTCCCCATCTGGAGCCGTCGGAAGAGGAGTGCTTGACAACACATACTCGCCAGCTCGTTTCCACTTTGTTTTCACTGACGTGACTCTCAGGGCCGAAGTGGTGACACAAACCTTCCCTGGGCAGCTCCAGCTGCCCCTAGCCCAGCCCTGTGGTGGGTCACTGCTGTAGCCCACCCTGAGCTCCTCCACATGGACACCCATCCTCACTTCAGGCATCTTTCCCCCTCCTCAAGCTTCCTCCTAAAGTTGAAAGGAGAGGTATCTGCCAGCAGGAAGGATCCTTTCCTTTGCAAAATGGTCTTTTATTTTGGATTCTGCATGGCAGGTAATTTCCGTCAGGGTGGGACTATGGGTGCTGCAGTGGAGACCATGCTGCAAAATGAGATGCTCACATTATCTTCCCCAGGGTCCTGCTCACTGTCCCCTGTGGCTGCCTCCCCAGCCAGGATATCCGGGAACGGCATTTACAGCTGCCCAGAAACGCCACGTGGGCATGTATGACCGAAACACCAGCTGCCATTTGCCAGGGGACCCTGCTACCAAAGGAAGACCTATTGTCCGGCAGCAGGAAGGGGGATGAACCCAAGACAGTGTGTGAAGATAATGTGAGGTCTAGTTAACAGGCATGGTCTGGGGATGAGGCAAAGTCAGTTACGTGGGATCAGGCACATGGCATGCAGGAAAGACAACAGATGGCATGGAACCCCACTCTTCTCTCCTTCTTGTTAAAGATGATCATACTGATGGGAAACATGCCAAAATTTTCCAGAGTCTCAAAGCCTGAGTAAAGAGTTATTACATTTCCATGATTCAGAAAACAAGTGGGTTTGGTCTGTTTCAGTCACAGTGGCTTCTCCAGCTACAGAAGACTCTCTACATTTGCTTCATATGGTAACTTTGAACCAAGGAGAATTGCAGCATCCACAGCCAAGAGCACCATTTCTCTGCTCCTACAGCCAAGACAATGAAAACCCTGACAACAGGGTGCTATCACTTGTCACTTTCTTAATTCACATCGGTATGAGGTAGTGCATCCCCTGGTGATGGCAAAATCATCAGGCTTCCAAGCACTTACATCACATTGAGGTCAGCCACTTGTTCCTCACCATGCCCCCCGCCCCCCACCCCGTCCTTTTAAAATTAATTCATTTTTCTCTGTTTATGAAATTTGTGCTTGCATGCTGCTGTGTGGTCCCACCTGATCTCGCCATTTACCAAGGCAGGTTTAGACCTCGAGACCCAGCCAAGGGTAACACGAAGCTCTGCAGAACAAGGAAGTGCTCATGCTGTAGGTGGCACTCTTTGATCCGACTCAGCCAGAGACCAAGGGCTGGCCTCTGTTAGCCATCACACTGCACTTGGAGGTGCTGTCTTTCCACAGAGACATAAAACAGAGGTTCAGGCAAATTGCCATCATTAAAAATGCCACGGCACTTTCCCTGCAACAGTAGGAGTGTTACCTCCAGTGCTCAAGCCAAATTTTAATTTGAGTAATTTACATGCTACTTACCTAGAATTCTCCTGACAGTTTCAACTAGATAAGGCAATTTAAGTTTTTCTGGCCGCTGCCATGTTTTGTGGTGCTGCTTTTTGTTGTTACACAGCTGTTGCATTTCACCTCGAGGTGGCTGTACAGCAGCTGTTGACAAAGTGATTCTACATTTACAACATATGTAAGTGTGCTAGTGAAGTTTGTAAAGCATGTTGAGCGCTTTCTGGATTAAAAGCAAGATGTGCATGCAAATGTGTTGTAATTACCATTTTGCACATCTTCCCCCAAATATGCTTTTGCAGAACTGTTAGCCTTAATGGGAGCTGCAAACATGCATCCAAAAAGGACCCTTAATTCTCTTGAGGCATAATAGCTGCATCAGTAAAAGATGTGTCAATAGCAAATGGCTCTATTCATGTGAATTTATCAAAGTAAAGCTTCAACTATTTTGCTTGGTACAGCAACTTCAAAGACGTCTTCGTTCATTCATGTAGTACAAACCAGCCTCACTGAGGATGAACGCTGAGTAAACACTGAAAGAGAGAAAATAAGATAAGGTGCATGGGAGGTTTAACAAAGAGAGAAAACATTTCGCTCTTCCCACTGCCCTACATGGGCTTAAGTGCCTGACCGTGAGCTCCAATTATGTTATTGTTGAAGTGCCTTTGAAGCACTATGCAAGCTCTTATACTCCAAGGAGTCACAGGAAAGGATGTTGCCGTTGTTTTTATGCAGTTCACCAGTTCTTAATGGACTTCATATGGTCTCTGCTTTTTCAAAGCAGCTTTCCTTATCACAGCTACAGCATGGCTCTCATCTTCTCTGCAAATTCTTCCTAACAAATTTATCATTTGTCCCTCTCCAAACCCATACACACATAAATCCCCCTCCAATCCTGCAGATGCATGTGAAGCAACAACCTCAATTAACTATTAATTCAAGCAGCAACAGTAAAAGTATAAAAATTAACTTCCAATCAACCACATTACTGTCTGTCCTGGTGTATCAGGTCCCAACCAAGCACAGAATCCAAACTTGACACTAAGGAAAGTGGGAACATAGAATCATAGAATCATGGAATAGTTTGGTTTGGAAGGGACCTCAGTGACTTCATGGAAATACCACCAGACTGTAGTATGGTCATGCTTACTGGCAATAATTCCTGCTTTGGTACCTCCTGCCTATGTTTGTGAGGCAGCATCAGGAGCAGAGCCCAGGCCTGACCTTGGGGGCACCCAATTTGGGGTGATCCCAGGGGACCACACAGCCACGAGCAGAACAGAGCTGCTGAGCAGCACAGTTGGGTCTCTTGGACTTTTAAGAGTCTTTTGGACTCTTGCTTTAAGCCTCTTGTTTGTTGTTTTTTGGTTTTTTAAAATAATTCTGTGCATGACTTAGGTGAATGAATTAACTACTAACTTTGACTTCAGTGTGACTTGTAGAAAAAAAAATAGCCATGGATAGTCCTTGACTATTTCAAAGTACCATATTATTCATCTAATCCTCTCGTGAAAGTAGCAAAGCTACAGCCTTTTTTACAGATGTGTGTCTGACATGAGCCAAAGAGATGAGGAAAAAAAGAAGAATGGGATTATTATCTTCTTATCAGGCTCTTCCTTTAGAAGTAGCTGCTCACTTTCTTTGAGTGAGACCAGCTTCCGCAATTCAAAGCCTGAAACCTTCATCTGAACCTGATGCTGCAGCTGGGCAGGATTCTTAGTTGTGCATGCTGACAGCACTGTGCAGATAAGACAATATTTGACCAAGCGCTGGTTGGGCTTGGAGGTGAACATGTTTAGGAAGAAAATGAGAGTTTTCAGCTTATACTCAAAGATGAACAAATGTATAAAAATGGGGATTTTTTTTTTTTTTTTTTTTTGGGGGGGG
>NW_009260066.1:2491581-2564135 GCF_000687185.1 Egretta garzetta
TTACTCAAAAAAGAAAAAATGTTAAAAAATGGGGATTTTTTTTTTTTTTTTTTTAGGGAGGTGGATTTTTATTGTTCCTATTTCCTGACAGCTGGAGGTTGTAATCAAAGTCATCAAATGTCATCAAAGTACTTTACATACCATCTAACTGTAAAATAATGTAATTAGTATGTACAGATACACATTGTCTTATTAAGGAGAACAACACAGAAATTATAAGCCTAATACAAACTTGGTTTATGAAGGTAAAACCCAAATTATTCCTAGTCATATCCATTGAATCTAAATATCACCAGCCAGCTTTGATTTTGGTTTTCACTGGCACATTTAGAACCCGTTAAGTAGTACTTTGTTGAAAAAAGGGCTATATGATCAAGTTGATCTTTTGTCATCCAGACTTCTACTGTCCCAAATCAATGAAACACTGAACACAGGTTTAGTACAAGGAGCCAGCAGCCACCAAACCACTGGTCCTTCAGGCAGATCTCGGGCACATGCATGGTGGGGACATTCAACCTAGGCAGATAGGCTAAACTTTGACCAAAATGAAACCAATGAACACATCTATGATGTAGATGTGGCCTCAGCACCAGCTGCTTTGATTATTGTGCCAAATGACTTGTTAATGCAGAGTGCTGGAGAGGAGGTCCTGACTCTGCCTTTCCATGACCTGTAAAAGGAGGACGGGGAAAGTCCAAAGGAGTTGAAGCAGATAAGGTATGAAAGTCTCCTAAGGAGGGTCCAAGCTGCAGCAAACCCAGCATGTAATTCTTCAATGCAACTCAGAGAAAAAACAAACACTGCTAAGGAACTACTAACCCTCCCCCGGAAACATTTCTCAAAACCTTTTTATCATTTATATGTGAAACCCAGACATGGTGCAAAATCACAGGGACCTTCTACTTCACCGCGGCCCCTCATCCGGGCAGCACTGTGGACATCTCAATTGCTTGAAAGCTACTTTATTTTTTCAGTCTGTTTAGACTTTGTCTGGGCCTGTACTCTTCCACACATACAAGCACTATCTCGTTGAGCAATCTTGATATGTACATCATACTAGATGCATGTTATCATCTTAATGTCTTTTATTTCACTGCTTGATTTCTGAAAACTTGTTGCCGAAATCTGAAATGGTCCTTTCTGGAGTCGTCTGTGTGGAGAAATGCTGATTTCTTGGTCTGCAGCCAGGCTGGCTGACTGCCCATTTCTAAGTAGGGAGACTAAAGTGGATCTTTCAAACTTAAATTTAAATTTAAATACTCTTTTAGTTGCGTAGAAATGAGATCACTTCCTTAGTTAATAACTACCAGGGATGATGGTTTACATTGCTCAGTGGAAAAAAGAATAAAAAATGTAGACATTATTAGCCCCACAGATTTCTGAGAATTTCCCATTTTATTCTGATATGATTTAAAAAAAGAAAAAATGTTCCATGACTGGCAAGCATGCTATTTTTTCAGGTGGCTTGAATGTATGTTAATATTTTACATCATAAGGAAAAAGAAGTATAAATGACATTTCATATATTGTTGGTCACTGACTGGTTTCTTCTCTTTGTATTAGTATGAATTAATATTAAATCCATGTGGCAGTCTTTCAGTTAGCAGAATTAAGAAGCAAGGTGCCATCATGCAAGAAGAGCATCCAGGCAGATTACGAGGCTATTCAGCTTCAGGTATCAAAGCTATCATTTAAATGAACCGAGTTGG
The DNA here is from genome assembly GCF_000687185.1 of Egretta garzetta. Taxonomy (NCBI): domain Eukaryota; kingdom Metazoa; phylum Chordata; class Aves; order Pelecaniformes; family Ardeidae; genus Egretta; species Egretta garzetta. The sequence goes on from NW_009260066.1 coordinate 2,493,291, forward strand.
ATATCTCCATGCAGCATTGCGCTGCATCACTTAGGCATAACCTTCCTTCCACTGCACACACACCTACCCACTGTACTGCGTCATTTGAAAGCTAGCTTGGAAACTTTTGATTTTTCAGCCATTGTACTTTAAAAAAAAAAAATGTGAGAAATTAATCTTTTTTATAAGGAATGCTTGCAAAGTTCCCTGTTACTTTCACCCATATAAATAATCTGCAAAGTGTATCTGTATCCAGGCAGTGTTTCTCAGAGTACAAGAGAGTGTCTTAATCAATCTGTTAGATCCTTCTTCATGATCTCTACAGTCAGACATAGTACAAAGAAAAGGCTGGCTTCACAGAAAGGCAGAATCAACAACAGGAAGAACAAACATTTCAGAAATAAAATAAAATGTTAAACCCCTTCAATGATATGGATTTCACCTATTGGTAAAATGGTCTTCCTTGGTCATTTATTAAACCAAACTTCTTGTTTTTTCATTTTTAGTTTTTGGCTCCCTAACCCTAGAACTATAGTGCAGCTTATTTTATGGTAATTTGGAGGAGAGATGTAATAGCAGCCAAGAGAGGAAGCCGAGCCTCTTACCAGCATTTCTCTGTGTCTCACCTTCATTACAGAATAATTTACTCCTGGCTGGGCAAGTCTGTGAAGCTTAGTTTTCCTTTAGAGGGAACTTTGAAGCTACTAACATCCTTGCAAATTGGATAAGTGTTGCATTACGGTGACTTGCAGCCCCAGATAGAGCCCTTATCTGCTTTGAACTTCAATAACAACCTCAGAAAAATTCAAATGCCCTTAGCAGGCAAGTATTCCCTTTCGACACTCAGGTTCAGATTTCCAAAGCATAAAAAGACTTTTTTTTTTTTCTTCCCTGAAAGCGCTAACACAACCATAGCAAAATAAGAGCCCCATCCGTCCTGTTTAAGTTCCTCTGAGGAGGGAGCCCTTGTGAACATGGATATACTCCTGATATAGAAGAAATTGCCTGTGTGAGTATGGATTGCTCACTGGAGCAGCATTTGTACAGTCAGGCCCTACAGCATCGGCCTGAAACAGCTGAAACCTTTTGAAATTGTTTGGACTATGCATGCCAACAGCTTAAATCAAAAAGATTTTCTTTTACACAGTCACAGGTTTTTTGTTGTTGGGTTGGTTTTTTTTTTGGTTTTTTTTTCCCTTCTCCCGGAGTGATAATTACAAACGTAGTTAATCCAGCTCAGACTGTATCGGGAGATAGCTATAATTCATTCTGGCAGCATGGCTTTGCCAACCATTTATAAAGACTGTGAGAAAGGACTCGGCTCTGTTCTGCTCTTGTCCTCTGAGAAACACTGCTGAGACTGCAAGCCAGCGCAACGCGGACCTATCGGTACACGCCGCTTAGAGGAAACGACTGCTTCCAAAACTTGAGCAAACCAGTCCTCAGCACAGAGATATCCTTATATTGCTTCCATCGCAGTAAAATACTACTCCCTATCTTAACTCCGGTTTGTTCGCAGTTATTCCTCATCCCAGTGTCATATCCCTCTGGAGCATGAGGCTCTTTGAAGCTTGATGCACGTCATTTGGATCAGGAGAAGAGAATCTCTGTGTGCCTCTGCCTTTCTGAAACTATGTGTTTTATGTCAGGAAAAAACATCCTAAACCGTAGTTTATTATCTTGCTTCAGAACGACTTCTGAGTCTCTTACAAGCATCACTGCTGTAAATGGCCCCGCAGAAGTCAGTAGGGGCTCCCCACAAAAAGCAGCTGGGAGGTTCAGTCCTTGGATGAAATCTTGTCTCTAATGAAGTCAGGGGAGTTTTGCCATTGACTTCCCAGAGGAAAGGCTGTATCCCTATTGTTTAGCATTGGCTTTATCTGAAGTCAACATGTGTTAAGTGAGTCTGAATGGATTTTTGCTGCCTGCATTTCCAGTAATTGCCTATTTAGTTTTACTTGGAGGATGCAATCGCTGATCTTGGTTATTGCTTGCACCAGGCAATGTGACGTGTCACGCAGACCTTTACAAACCTTTTCACCTCTGCTGTGGTGCAGACACATCGTATGGCTACACTATTCAAAGGGTCCTTGAAAGTTCAGAAGTTCTATTTTTATTAGCTGTTAAAGTTCCAGTAAGTGAGAAATGTATCCACTCCGAGATAACACAAATATAGCACACTAGCGAGTGGTTAACAGGGTTTTTACAATACTTGAAAAATGTCACAGCAAAACCTTTTTTGCTGCTTACTAAATTCTCAAATAACTTTGCCCTCAGAGAAATTGGGACCAATCCTGGAAACACTTACCAGTCTCCCACCTCAGCCCTGGAGCGTGTGTTCAGTGTGAGCCCAAGGAGTCTGCTCAGCACAGAAGTATCACTCCCAGGCTTAAAAGTTAACCAGCAGCCTGAGTGCTCTGCTGGAGAAAGGCCAGAGCGACCAGCGTTTTGGAGAATTAAGCCCCCAAGCTCAGTAGTAAGAATTTGAAGGAACAGGCCAGTAATTCCTAAAACTAAACCAATTCTCATCCCAAAAGCAGTCTGAACAAATCTATAGCCATCTTGCTTCCTTTTTAAACAAATTTCTGCATAAACAACCAGACAGCATAACTTGATAGGGTGAATTCAGCAACCATGGTGTTCACAGATTAATATAATCCACACAAATACCTTCACTGAAGCTGAAGAGTCTATTTGAGTGAGCAGAGATTTACTAAATTGACTAAAGAGCTCCTGCATCTTTAGTGGAAGGTAAACACTTAACAGCTTAGGTCTGAGAGGGACTTCTCGAACCAATACCTGCCTCTTCCATCAGTGTGCCAGCTCAGATGCGGAGTGCTCTTTTGAAGAGAAGTTCCCAACAATCTCCCTATCCCGTGCTGTGGTTTGCTTCAAGGAAGGATGCACACACATCAAGGTCTATGTGAATGGGATTACTTTTGATTGAAACCAAATGGATGGATGTGTTCCAGGATCACCTTTACCACACCTCACTCACAAACAGGTGGTTATCAACCAGTTCACAAGGCCACACTAGGGCTTGTCTGAAAGAATGGTAATTTAAAACCCTGGAAGTGAGTAGAGCAGAGATATTGGACCCTGAGCATCACCTGTTGCACCCTGTAGATGCACCTCCATTGCTCCTCACAACTTGCTGATGTGAGCATAGCCATGGGCTCCAGCATCCCACTAGCAGGTGTAATTTTGGCAAACAAGCCCTTTCACAGAAGTTGATGTATCACATCGCTTAGGAGATCTCACAGCTTGCTTCAATCTCAGAGGTCCTGTTGCAGTCTGATGTATTTTTCTCATACTCACTTCAGTTCTTTCAGGTCCCCTCAGTCATAATCTTCCACTGTTCTTGGTCCCACCTTGACCCATTATTAATTATTAATTAAAATGTTTTCAGAAAATATTACTTCAGGGCCTTTGTTGTTGCCTGAAGTTAATCCTTTTACCTGAATTTTTTGTTATGACATGGCAAATAATTTCCTTTTGTTAGTATAGGTTCTTGCATGGAGTGCCTATTACTGTGAAAAAAGAGAAAGTAGCTGACCTTGTTCCTCTGTGCAAAACAATATTATACCGGTTGTTATCCTCTAATTGTACAGCATGGGAACACAATGCTTAGGGTAGATGCTTTTGGACCTGGTGCTCATGCCTTTCTGTTGATACTCAGTTGAGTCTGCCATCACCAGCTGCTTCTCCATTGCAGTTGGCCTTCATCCCTCACAGCATCTTTCACCAAACTGCACGCTAAAATGGGCTGAGACCCACTGGGACCCAGGCCAAAACAAGACAAATTCAGCTCAGCCTTTAGAGCCTGCTAGGTTGCTTTTTCTAGAAAGGACAGGCACCTACAGCTGGGTACTGTCTGAAGGGAAACCAGGGCACAGGGAGACACCACCAGAGAAATTCTCTGCTGTTTCATAACATAAATGCTTTATAGCCTTACATACAGAGGAAGGGTGGTCAGATAAATTTTAAACTGGCATGTTTCAGCCACAAATGCAAATTTGGAACTGGTCTTCGTGAACAAGGAATGTTGTTTTGAGGACAAAAAAAAAGCAAATTGTGAGTGCCGTCTGCAGTGGCACCATCTGGTGGTCCCCAGTCACGATTCATGCCCCTTCTGAAGCCCTCTGCTCTCCTGGAGGCACAAGCTTTGCTGAGCCACCCGTCCTTCAGCTCACCCTTGAAACCCAATGCTTTGGAACAGCACGAGCAGCTCTTGGACATGCCCCCGCAGCTACGCACTCCGTCTGCAACTATTACGGAGGAGGAGGGACAGAACAACGATATGATTGTGCATTCAAGTAATTGCTGTCCTTGTCTCCAGCAAGGACTGCTGAGGCAAGCAGCAAACAAATCGCTCTCCCAGGCCTGCAGAGGGAAGGGTACTGACAAGCACCATCTAAACAGTTAAACAAAAATAAAGGCTGTAAGTACAGCTTGTGGCAATTTATAATTGCTATTTCCACATGGTACTAAATGTTAAGGTAAAAAATACTGAGGACTCCTTTCTAATACGTTTTACAGCAAAATTGGAAACATATTTCTGTGTAGCAAGTCACTAGGCACAACTTCTTGGGGAATAATGGTCAATGTTTTATGGGATTGCTTGTTAAAGTTGTTTCTAAATGGGAAGGACCCCAGGGAAGCTGGCATGAACAGTAAACATTCAAAGGAATAATTTGTGGTGACAAGTGATTCCTGCAGTATTTATTTAACATTTAAAATTTGTCTGAATGGAAAAGGAGGCCAAAGACTGACTAGGTCTGTGATTTGCTCCTGACTGTCTGCCTCTGTTTGTCATGGGTTTCTCCAGGTTAAGGAAGCCTTTGGGATGCTGGCAGGAGATAGCCCAGTGGATTCCTGGAAGCCATAAAGGCAATGCAATTTGCTCATTGTCCTGTGTGGTTAACTGTGCTCACGCGGAGCTCATAACGCACGCCACAGTTTGGGTCGTTTCCCTTCCCCTAGTGAAAAATACAGGAACAAAGTTTGTTTCTTAAATGTTTCATGAACTGCATTTTCCAAAATGCAACCGTACCCTAAAGACCCAGGACACTGTGCTGCAATCAGATGGCTGTTTCTGCAAAAAACCCAGAAACATAAGGAATAAAAGGTCATGATCCATCCTGCCCTGACATCCCCTGTGACCACATCCACGCTCATGTGTTGGACCGTACAGGTACGGCACTGAGACATCTGCAGAGGAGCGCCCCTGCAGACTGGTTTGTGACCAGTTAATCAAAGTTGAAAACTAGTCTAACCCAGATTTTTGTACTGAACCCATCAATTAATTCTAACACGATGGGCTTTGGCATGTTTACGAGCTTCCTATTCTCTCTCCTTTCTAAAACCTGTACAGGAGCTGCCCCATCTCCCCCAGACCAGCCTCATGTCTGCCACCTCACAACTGTTCAGAGAGGGAAGATTTTAGTGCAGTCTTTCAAATATATGATATTTCTTCCACCAGTGCCAAAGAGGATTTGACAGAAAGAGAAAATATACATTGCAAATATTATTTCTCCAGTGAATATACCCCCAGACTGATTAATGGTGACAGTCTTTACAGAAACTCTGAGTTTTGAATGGCTACATTTTAATCAAATTAAGATAAATAAAAACCAGACGTAGAATGGAAAGCTAACACAAAAAGGTTTCTGCAAGGCCAAACGAGATTCATTTTGAATTTGTAATTAATACTTAGAGAAGAGATTTATCAGTGTGCCCCCAGATGTCTTTCCCCCTGGGAAAATAAACCTGAATAAATTACCATATTCGAAAGCCCTGACAGATCTAGGGTTTTAACTAGCAGGTTTTTTTCACGTGACCAGTGTTTCCAAAAGTTTTCCAGTTCCAAATAACAAACAAAATTAGCCAGGTGTTGCCTTTCAAGTCTATTTGGCTACCTATCCATCTCCCTTCCAGATTATTTGCCTATTTGAATACTATTCAGTTATCATAAACAAAATTAGTGCTTAGTGTTTGCAGGGGTCTGGGGTTGGGGGGTGGCAGGGTTAAGAGTAAGGATATCACAGTGCGTCTTTTTGCATTTAATTCCTTCTTCCATCAGGACTAGAAGGGCAACTGGTATTTGCATCTTGTTTATGTTCACATTGTCATGCTTTCTGAACTAAAGGCTACTCACATTAGCTTCTGAGCATCTCATTGAATGCTTTCCTTTGTTAGAAAAAGACCCCCATAACCTAGATGTAAAGATGGCTTTTCCTATAGTAACAACAGACACTTTACCCTTATTCCCATTGTTTGGCCATTATTTCTGATTTCTGAAGGAGCAAAAACCTGCTATGTTCAGGTAACCTACATTTGCCCTCTGAGTGGGGTCCAACACATCTGCTCCATGTGCACGTTATTGAGGTACTTGGGGGAAGCTTTGACACCACATTGAGTTTGCTATTCCTTTACTGGAGCATGCCAACATATGGCTGGTGTTGTACAGACAGGCTGGTACAAGGTCCTCCCCGAGTGTTTTCCAATCTGTGGAGGTATAACATACTCTGAACTCTCAATATGACTACTAGTAATGAGGATATTTCTACTCACAATTCAGTCTTCCTTCTCCCTTGCTGGAAATGGAGTGTGTTAAGCTCATGTTTAAATTAGGCATTACAGAGGTTGGAATCTATTAAAGATTCAGGTAGAAATCTCGCTCCACTCTTGTTCAAAGACAACACTGTCCTTGATTTTCATGGGAAAAAATTTCTTTCAAAGGTAGAGTGACCTTGTTAGCAGAGAAATGCTGTGAATATGTGATAAGAATGTACCTGGCTTGCATGGATGCTGTGTGTGTGCAGAGAAATGCATGAAGTTCCACTATAATTACCATTAAAGTATATTTATCATTGTTGCATCTGTAATACCAAAGAAATTGTAAAGATAATTGCAGCCCTTGGCTAGAAGGAGAAAATGGGCAAGTAAAAAAAATCAGAGAAGAATACTTTCAGGAGTGTGGTAGCATCTAATTCACTGCTGTGCTGTTATATAGTGAGCACCGTAGGAAGTCTCTAGGAGGTACGTGAACACAGAGAAGGCAGATGGGCAAATGGGAAGACAACCCTTAGTGTCTCAAATCTGGCACTTTTCAGGTGGTTGAAGGTCCAAATCCTTCACATCACCATTGCAAGCCGTGCAGGTATCCATTATAACCACACACATTGTCATATGTTTTTGCTTTCCCTCAGCCCAGGGTCCGTGGCAGCTCTCCAACATCCTCTTCGTGTGTTATTGTACTGCTGCCGTCCCCCGTAGCAGAGTGTGAGGTTCTTTCTCCTTTGAAATGATTTCCCATGCCATTCCCAGACCTTGGTCGTCTTCCAAGTCCTCCTTAATCAATCTAGCATTGTAGGATGTCAGCTCTCATTTTCTTTCCTATGAGCTTATGTGACTATACATTTTATATTTCTGATCCTGACTTTTGTTCATTAGTTCCTTTCTTCCCTGAGAGATTTTCTTCTCTTACTCTTTGGCCTCTCACTGAATCATCACCACCTCCTTCTTCCTCCATGTAGCGTAGCTGTGAGAATATTTTCAAGCAAAGGCAAACCAGCAAAATGTGTGTATTTCCTGATGTTATTGCACTTATCAGAGGTCCTGTGTTCTGTCTTGGGAAAAGGTACATAACAAAAGGAGCAGTCTATGCTTTTACCTCAGGGCTGCACTGAAGCCAAAAAAAGACATAGATTGAAAATAAAAAACTCGTCAGGCTTCCTCTGGTGAAAGGTCGACAGGTCTGCAGGGCTAGACTGTGCCCTAGATAAGCGAGTTCCACGAAAGCTTAAGGAAAGACTTCGTTTTACCTTTACTTACCCTTTTTTTCCCTTGTTTCCTTCTGCCTGTTCTTATGCAAGAGTGGCTTGGGGTTTTGTCACTTGGAAGGCAACGTTGAGACAAGGTCACCTTGTACAAATGTGCTGGTGGTAGTGCCCTACATCGTCTCCATTGCCACATCCAAGCCCCTGAGGGACAGATGAGGATTGGTGGCGAGGAGCCGCTGCCTTTCTGCTCTCTGCCACGGCTGTGGGATGGGCTCTGACCCCGTGCACAGGTTATACCCCGGTCGTAGTGGTCCTGCCGAGCACGGAGTGGGAGAATGTGCAGTGCTGGGTGGAGTAGGGTTAAAGAAAAGGGGAAAAGGCAAAGCAGGACTGAGAAGAGCATTATTGTTCTCCCCTCCCGTGCGGGGATCGCACGCTGTAATACACAAAGAAGCGATTGCTTTCTTCTGCATGCCTCGCTGTGCTGCTGAGTGATGGAGTTAATTGGCTTTATACCGGGAGCTTCTCTGTTTCCAGGCTGATGTTGCAGGGCTGAGGTAGAGCATTAGGTCAGATGGGTTAATTTTATAGTAGGGAAGCATCAGCCAGCAAGAGCTGGGTACAGCATGTTCTGGCTGTGATCATTTTCTGCTTCTTTCTTGGCCAAGTAGGACTGGCAAACCCAAATATTTTTATTATTTTGTTTGTGTACAAGCCCCCCGCTTTAATGTGTGTAAATAGTGGTTCTCAGGATGGTGTCTCAGATGCAAAACTTGATTTTTCCAAGGGAAAAAAAGGCTAATTTGTTCAGATTCAAACAGCATAATGGAATAATGCTCTCTTTTCTGGAACAAATTTTATTAACAAACGTTTTCAGTTATCACAGGACAGAAATAATTGCACCATCAGCATGTATGGAATAATACATTCATCCTAGAGCATATGATTTTTTTTTAACTATTGCATTTCTTTTGATTTTGAGCCAAGGAATACTTGCAGGGAATTAAGGGGAGGAAATGAGTACAAAGAGGGATGACTGGTCAATAAACACCATGGTGATAAGGTTTCATGTTCTTCTTCCTTGCTTGACATACTGCATCACTGAACCCTGTATGATAAATTGTACCAGGGAGGACACGGTTTTCATTGTATTGACAAGAGGACACGTATCTTAAGCAAAGCTGACATTTTGGCAGAGAGAGAGGTGAGGGGAGACGTACGCCAATACGTGACACTGTTTTGAATTAGACAGGAGTTTCCTGCTGTAATCCAAAAATAATAGCCATGAATTTCGTCCAAGAGAAAGGTAAGTCTCAGGAAACAGTGCAAGGCCTTTTTCACCCCAATTCAGATTACGCACATCTTTCATGAGCAAATGTTGTAGTGAAATAGTGAAAGCCATGGCAACAGCAAGCACTGTTGCTGGCGTTGCTAGTGGAAGCGGGCGGCGCGCTCCCAGCATGACTCACTGTCTTCTGCAAACAAACTGAAGGAAAGCATTGTTTGTGCGTGGAGATGTGCACCTGGGTGGGACAGACCCCATCACCCCATCCGGGAGCTGGCTGCACCACCCTGGCGGTTTTCTGTGCTGTGCCCTTCCAGGACAGTCATCTCTGTTAGCTGGTGAAAGCCACCAGCTCAATGCTGTCTGCATGTGCCATAACGTGGCCGTACCCCTTCCCTCTGCCTGCCTGCTCCTGTTAGCTCACGTGGCCCCTGTGTTTGGGCCAATGCCGTCGTAATGGACTGCTATGCCAAAAAGAAAATGCCCCTTTAATTATTTTGCTCTTTTTTTTCTGGCACAGTCAGATTGGGGTTTTGTACAAAATAATCTGTTTCTCCTTCTAGATAATTCCCCTTGTTTTTCCCACTGGCAGCTGGCAGCTCCCTCCCTTTATTGTTGCTCTGGTTTTTAACATCAGTAGCAATGCAGGGAGGACAGCAAAGGCAGCCCCATGCTTGTTTGAAACAACATGCTAGATCCTGTCATCAAGATGGAGCTGCAAGAAACTGGGGGACCTGTGGGAGCAACAAGAAGTTCTGAGGGGCTGCCTGGTCTGCTGGGAACAGATAGCCTCAGGGTGCTCAAGAAGGGCAGAGAGCTTGGTCTGGAGCACCCTTGGCTCTGGGGAAAGGGAGACAGGACAGCAGCAGCTCCTGCTCATGCTCCTGGATAAAACTGGTCTCTCAAAGAGAGGTGGCATTACACTCAAGGGTGTCCAGCCAAAAGCTAAGACATCAGGACTTGCTATTTCCTGTTCATATATGTCCATGGATATCACACATACATATATTTATATATAAATATATAGTGGGTGTGTCCTTTCTCACCCTTTTCCCCTCTTGCACAGCTGATTTTTATCCCTAACACCACTTCTTCTTGCAGTCTTGAGAGTGGATGTGTCTGCTTTCTATGGAGTCCTCTGACCAAATAGAGCACTAAGATCAGACTTTCTTTTACACCTTCTTCCAGGAAAACATGGTCCCAACACCTTTTCACAGGAGATCTGGATTTCAGGTGTTTCAGGTAGTGGGAAAGCAATACCCCTAGGACATGTGCATCTATTTGGGCTTCTTGAAGCTGGGATTGCAGAGTAGCCCAGTAAGTTATCTGTAAGAATTTGTTTGGGTTTGCTTTGAAAGGTCTGCTTGCAAGTGGAAAAAAGAAAAAAAAAATATATATATATATATCTAACCCTTTCCTGGCATATCCAATGTTCATGCTGCTGTCATTTTTGTTAAAAAATCAACTCTTTCTTTGTAAATACTTGAGCATATGCATGACTGTCTGGAAATCTGTCTGCAATCGTTATAAGATTTCTTCAAGTGAATCCATTCTTTTCTTTTTTTTTTTTTTTTTTTTTTTTTTAGTTGCTGACCTCCCATCTGCTTCCTTAAGTAAAACTGACAGAAGTTTCATTTTTGTTCACAAGTGGGGTCACAGTTCCTTGCAGACTCACATGTCTGACAGTGATTTCTGGGAATGTCCCCTTTTTACAGAGCGTGTCTTTTTGTCCAGGGAAAGAAGTTAGAAGTTTTGACTGAAAAAGGATGATAAATCCCAGCATGGTACAGACTGTCATATGAAAAAAAGTGAGTAAAGGTGCAATGAAGTAATTTTTTCTCTGTATCTCCATATCCTTCGTCTTTGTGTGGTGGCCTATCGCCTGTGCTAGAAACTTTGCTCCTAACAGTAACTTTTTAGACAATCCTTTTGGCTGAGTAGCTCTGGATTATGGTCTTAGGGACCCTTTCTCATGAGGAATTTCTTTTTTTTGTTGGTTCAGTTTCTTGTGGGGGAGGTTCATGTCTTTAATAAGTTGCAGGAACCTTCTGCATATATTTATATATATATAAATATATCGGCCTATCAGCTTGTTGTGGAACTGGGATCTATGTGATCCGTTTGAGATGGCATGATGCTCTGTGGAGAGATCTTGTGGCTGCAGTCCACTTATTTTGTCATGAATACTGGAGGTTTAATACATTACATATTATATTTCACAAGGTTAAATAACCTTCTAAAACAGCCAGCTTTAGAAATCCAAAATATATTGGAGTTGTGTAATGGAAAGGATACAAGCACAAGCTCATATTTCTCACTTGCTTTCTAATCCATGTGGAGTAATGTATTAATAGTTGAATTAGGATGTTATGCCTCAACAAGCATCAGGTCTGAGGCATTCAGAATATTAATATCTACTTCCCAAATATTCTGTCTGTGGAAAAACTCCACATTTATCACAATAAAAATGAGAAATGCATTAAGAAAAAAAAAATTGCATGTGAACTGTAGTTTTACGTGTAATTTATTCCTCTTTCATGATGTGACCATTATCTAAGAACTTTAGCTGTAGGTTTGACATTATTAATATAAATAGTAATGTTTTAATAAAATCTTTCAGTTGACCCTAGTCTTTCCCTTATGGTTCAGTTATAATCCTGATGGTGAGTAAACAGGCTAGATTCTCAGCTCCATCTGTTGCATCCTGCGCATTGGAAATCTCACAGACACTATAGTTGTAGGAATGATCTAGCTTTAATAACATTTTTATTTGTGTTCAGTATGACCTGAGTGCTAGGGCCAGTTGTATGTATCCACAAATTAAATTGAACATAACTCCTGTGTGCTTCTGCTGGGCCTGTTTCAATACAGCTCCGTTGTTTGCAAACAAGGTCTCTTAGAAACAATGGTCTTTGTTCCCTCTCTTATTGGCATTCTTCTTTTCCGGACTGGTAAGTGTTAATGCGTGTGATGAAGGAAGGAGGTTTATGAAGTAATATACCATAACGATGCATGCCAGTAGACTGGACAGATGTTCCCAAAGATAACTGCAGTTTAAAATATAAACAAGTTCTCCCTCTGTGATGGGCACTCAAGGAAATGAGAATAATCTTAAATACCATCTTTTTTTTTTTTTGTATTCTTAGGACATTTTTAGAGAAAACATTTTTGTGGTAGTATCAGCAATTTCTTTTCAGCTCATTATCAGACTAGAAGCATTTGCATCCACGGGTCCCCAGAATTACATGTCACAGCAGGGACCACTGGAATATCCTGGAGTGGGAGCCTGGCATTTCAGCTGGGGTTCTTCAGGTGCTAGAATGAAGTAGGAGGGACTGTTACAGCATATGTAGGTATATACATATATGTGTACATATATTTAGATATATATTTTTTGCTTCGTAAATATCAGGCAAAACAGGATAACAGGGAAAAAATGAAATAACTATTATGGCATCTTATAAAAATGATATTTTAAAGGAAGGTGAAGCTCAGGATTTATTAAATTTACCTTAAGGGCTTACTTACTTGAAGGACCACAACCAAGTCTGTTTGTCATGGAGATTTTGGCTTTTTTTATTTGAGGAAAAGGTGTGGCTGCTGCAAAAAGAACATTCCTAATGCCATCTCCTTGTTTTAAGCAGACCCCTTTGTGCTGAGGGAATGATCTATATACATATAATGTAAAATGAACAGGTTTGATGATAGTGAAAATGCACTTTTCTTTTGGCTGATACATATGTAGAGGGTAAATAGATGCATTTATAAAGACTGTGTTTCTATAACTTTAGTATTTACCACAATTTTTACCACAGAAATAACTTCGGGGCTGCTAGATCATTATTTCAACAGACCTTAGGACTGTACTCTATGATGTCTGTAGACTTCCAGTGACATTTTTACAAATCTAGCTAAAGTGTATTACCAAGAAAAAGAGAAAAAATCATTTTATTCAAAAGATCCCACCACTAATTTGTAGAAGTTATCATGAAAAAAAAGCACAGTATACTTAATTTGTCAGCTGGGCACGCTATTGTTTGCCGTTTGGATGGCTTAGCTCGTTATAAGCTGTATGCTGTGGCAGAAATCTTGAAAAATATTTTGAAATTTTGATTTCCATATGATTTTGAAAATTGAAAGTCATAATGACATCTGTACAGCTTCTCCTGGTATGTGTAGCCCTGACTTCAGTGAGGTATCGCATGATGGTATCTTCTATCCATGTTCACAGAATATATATTTCATGCTCTAAGCAGCATAATTTTGGCCATGGTGAAAACCAATATAACTCATTTTCTGTTTCATCTGACATTTTGGCCTATTGCTTTCTCAAAACTTTTAAAAGAGCAGAATAAGTTTTTTGTTGTTGTTGTATCTTAGTTACACAAATTAGGGTTTCAGCCAGGGCACAGCATGGATTAGGTTGAGTGACACTAGTTTCTGTACCAAAAGGTCGAAAATAAAGACAATGAGGGGTGGAGGGGGAGGGCTTTTAGTGATGCTTTCCCTCTAGGCAACCAGGGTCTCTAACTGGAACTAAACCAGCTAATTGGAATCCTCTCTTTGAAACATTGATCGATTCCCAGATAGTCTAATGAACTGCTGAAGCATCACAGGCTGGAGTAAATTGTTATTAAAATCTTGCTGTTCCTTAACCAGGAAAAAAGGAACATTTGAAAACATAAGACAGGTAAATCTCATATAAAGCTTAGCAATTCACATCCTGAAAAGTATTACCACTCACAATAAGGAATATTTCAATTGCTATTTGACTTAAAGACCAGTGAAAATATTATGATTTTGCTGTCACATCTGCAGAGTCTGTACACGATTCATTTTTATTCTAGAGTTTGTAGCTTCACAGTGGACAAAAAGACAACAACCAAACCTCTTGCTGATTCCTTTAATGATATTTATCTTATTAATGCTTAAATATTCCCTTTCTGTTTCAATCATATATAATAATATGGCAGTAATTCAAAGGAAAATTAAATTACTGGTTATGTTGCAAATTAAATAAAATATCAGCTGTTTTTATATGCATCCTGTTCTGACTGAATTTGGGTTTGGGAGGCTTGATGCCACAAAATACACTTGAGAAAGGGAAAAAACAACTGGAGATGAGTTAAGGAAAGCGTTTGAACATTTGTAGGAGAAAATTATTTCTGAAAGTTATGGTTGATGCGAACAGTGATAGGGAAGAACAGGAATACATTGGGGGAATAGAAACCTGTGTTGCTACTTGGTGAGATGATTGCATGGGAAGATATTCAGCTGGGATATGCAGTGATGGGTACACGTTAGACTCTTGGAAATGAGCTATGCTGAGAAAAAAAAGAGAATGTAAAAAGAGAATGTCTTTTCCTCTTAAAAGCAGTGCTTGTGATAACTGTGAATCCCTAATGAGTTGAGGGCAGTGCATCATTCATGTATAGATGATGAGTGTCTGTCAGAGAAACGCCTCAATCTCTTCATATTCTCAACTAAGACCAAAAAGACCAAAAGAGCTGCAATGCAGCTACCACCCCATGCTGGCTTCAGTATTAGTACTGAATCCAGTGCCAGAACTGTTTTTTAGCCATCTTTGTAGTAATTTATTTGTTTGATGGATAGCTAGAAATACTTTCCTGTCCAACAGAAGAAATTCAGACAGTTTCTTTGGGGGCTGATATAATCTGTGTTTACTGAGTATTTACTGAATTAGCGTACTTGCTCAAAATAAAGGACTCTGCCAGGCAGAAATCAGAACGAATTCACCCCAGGTTGGCTAACACATGAATGCGCCCCAGTGGAGGCTGAAGAAGAGGTTTTGTCTCAACCAGATGAATCCATGCATTGAAAATGGGAGGGGAGATGTGATCCCAAAGTTTATCATAATATATTTAAAGCTTTAGTTTGCGGTAGGAAGTAACATGATGTTTGCCTCCCAGTTTGTCGCCTGCTGCCAATAGTTGAAAGAAAGCAGTGCAAAGAGTTTGAAGGATTCATGACCCCAGATATATGAACACTGATGGTGAGATCCGTGCTGTTAAGTACTCAGAGAAAAAAAATCCTTGTTATATTTGCCAGGATTAGATCTTTTGAGATTTGAATTTTGCATTCCTTGCTCCTTCTTCTTCACAGGTACAGCAAGGAGGTGCGTTTTCCCTAAATGCATGCGGTAGCTCCAGGATGAGAACTATGAGAGACAACTCAATATTTTTGGCCTAGAGAAACTCTCATGGAAGCAGAAAGCTCATCCATGTCGGGATGGGCTGCAGGTTGCCCTTGCATAGCAATGGAAGAGATGGAGAGGGCTGGAAATTAGAGAATAACCTCACTCCTTTTCCACTAAATGAAAAACAGAAAATCAGAGACTGTTGTTCCACTTGTCCCCAATTAACTCAGGAGTATCTGGGGATCCTTTGTGGACTGCTAGCACCCTGGGATAGGTCAAAGACTAGGGACCTTCCAGTCTCAGTCCTTCTACTGTAATAAAAAGGTATGTTGCTTTAATGTGGCCTTCTTGACAAGAGCCAAAGAAGACTGCAGGTGCTGCCTGGATGAAAGACATGGATACTTCCATGAAAGAGGCTAGACATGTCCCTCCAGAGACGTGCCCTTCCTGGAATCCTAATTTGTGCGACTAAGCTACAATAGCAGTTTTGATATATTAAAAATCAGTGAAAAACAATAGTGCAGAATCTCAAATGACCAGAAAATAAGAGCTTCTTTGCCTCAAGCCAGCATAAGCTGCCGCATCTGGATTTGTGAGGCTTCCTCTGACGCACAGAACTGCAATGTAGAGCTAAGCTGCAGAGTGCTCTGGGACGTGCCGTGCTTTCTGCTTGTGCACCAGCCACGGTTTCCCAATACACGATATAGCAATACCTTTCCTGGGCCACAGTCAGACTTCTGGAATGGGATGGGCATGTCTGAATAGGTTCTCTCAAATAATTTATTAAAACTAAAGATAGATCCATTGTTCTGGATTCCTGGCAGAATCCCTCAGAAATGGAAAGTAGTTGTTTTCTAAAGTTCTACTTCTAATCAGAGAAAAAATAGCTACCCTAACCCCATCAATCTTCTTTTTTTTTTTTTTTTTTTTTTTTTTAATGCAGTGCAGAGGGATATTATCCTGTGAAAGAACTAAAAATATTTTCTCACTCCTGCTCTTCAGGTGCTACCGCAGAAATAAACTCCGCATCTCCAGATTGCACAGAAATAGCCTGGAGATCAGTGATGGCTCCACAGCAGAGTCCGGTTTGTGCCCGCCCTGCTGTGACATCAGAAAGGCTGTTGTGTCAAAAGCAAACAACTATATATTAAAAGTCTGAGCTTAGATGCAGACCTGATGGCATCCTGAAACTGTCAGAAGAGAGAGATAACAGGTGTATTTTATTTAGATACTAATTTTTCCAATTCCTTTTTTTTCCATTCACAAAATTATACCAGCCTGTTTAGTGTACAACTGCCTGCATTTCTACATTGATATCATTAAGTTAAAAGCTCATTGTAAGATGTTAAAGGTTTTCAGTGCTGCCTGTTACTCAGCCATAGCCAGATGGTGCCAGGGTTAGGCTACAAGGGAGCCACAAATATCCAAAGTAGGGATCAAATGCAAAGACCGGCTTCTTTATATGCTTTTTACTCATGCCAGTACCCTTTTACTACAGCATGTGTTACTCCAAGGGGGAGGCAGATGGATGTAAAGGAATGATGACCATAACCTAAATGACTATGTGGCCTGCAAACTAATACTGCTTGTATTTTTGCCAGTTCTCCTTAGGTCTGCCCAGTACCCACTTGATCCTAACTCAACCTAAAAGCGGTTGAGTTGACTGCTAACTATCCCCATGTTTTCAAGCACCTCTGACTACCCTCCAGGTTTATTACTGCTTTTCCTGTGTGTTCCAGCTCCATGCTGTCTACTCTGATTTATTCCATATGTCTTAAATTGAAATATGTCATGGTATGGAGGAAGTCCGTAATTCCTCTCAGGTTTCTGTTGAATGCTGCTTGAATCTATGTGCTGTCTGTTGCTTTATACTACCCCCTGATAAAGGCTGTATTGAAATGGCCTGAAATACCAGCTGCTTCTTTCTTTTCAACTCTTGCTCTATCTTCTGGTAGTCTACCTTTCAGTATTAAATGTTATAAACCCCCACTCTTGCTTGTATATAAAATGCAAAAGCGACATGAAACTTCATGAAGTGCTTATGGCTAAAGCTGTGTTTACCACAGCGCTAACATCAGTGTTGCAATTACCTAACTGTGATCTCAGCTGCAAAAGCAGCAGCCCTGCTACCTTGCTCTGCGCCACTCCATATTCACTCCTGGGATAGCAATGGGACAAGCACTGTGGCATCTCTGCTGTTTCTGGACTCTGTGACTTCATTGTTGGGCTGGTAGAAAAATAATCCTTTCTGCACTGCCTTGTTTGAAAAAGAAAAAAAATTGCTCCCTACATTACCGCAAAGCTGAATTGACTGAGTTATTTTTAAAACTAGAATTAAAAACAAAAAGTCTTGCTAATATATTACGCTATTGTATGCCCTGTTAAATGGGCACATAACAATGTATTTTTCCATCCTGGAAATGACCTAGAGGTTTCCCTAGTTTTGAATGTGGTTTGTAAAGACCTTTTTATTTCTTTTTTCTTTTTTTTTTTTTTTTTTTTTTTTTTTTTAAGGAGAGAAGGCCTATGGCTCTTGCATAAAAAAATGTTTGTAGGACTGCACTCCTCTATTTGCATTCTCGTTTATTCAGGCTATGTGTCCAGACTGACAGCTGGCAAGGGCAAAATGCAAGACACAGCAGTTTCTCAGGGACCGGCCTGCGAATGTGGAATGAATCAAGGGCCTTAATAAGACCCAACACTTTCTCTTCTAAGCGTCAGAGCTATAACTTTGACTTTCCCTTTTCTAACAGAAACACTACACCTCACACACTATTTCCTAGGGACAGAGTGAGGAAAATTAGAACAGGAGGGGTGCTGCTCCTGTTGTTTAAAGCATAAGCAAGGTTGTTTGCTCCAGGTACCCTAGTAATGAGAGCAGGAAGGCAATGTGTTTAGAATAGACTAGAACAGAAACCACAAATATACCTGTTCAAACTGCCCATCATTAGAAGAAGGAACGCCTTATCTAAACATTGAATGCAGATGACAATCCTCATCAGTCATCTCACTGAACCCTATACTAAACTAGGCTTTATTGTAGTAGGTTTCTGAATTTCCCTAAACAGATTGCTAATATAGTTTGTAGTATTATCTAGGAATATCCTGTATTTAATTCCCTTATGAATTTTTTTTGTCTCTTCTGTGTATTTATAAATTTTGTTTCCTTTTCGAAGATGAGTTCTAGGATATCAAAATCTATTATCGTCATACTTTTTTATTTTTTGTCCTGAAATCCTTAAGAAACATATCAATAATAAAGATCAGAATCAAAGTTATGAGTTGGTGGGAAAGGTCTTTTAATCTAACACTGAATTTCAGATGGTCACAACACTTCCCTTAGCGCTCCATATTACATCTATTTTAAATGCAGTGCACATGCAGAAGCAATGAATGAAAGACTGTTTTGAATGGATTCATGAAAAACAAATTACTTTGGGGGAAAGCAAGAAACCCCTCAGTAACTTACCACACATCATAAGAAATAAATCCAGATAAAATCTTCCTGCTATGGTTCTTATGGTCTTTATATATTTTTTTGTTTTAATAAATCATAAATTATGATCAGTTTATAAAAATTTAGGAGTAGGCCAAACAAATGAAAAATGTGAGCCACAGACTGATGCATACTAGTACAGTGTTGGTATTTGCTTAGGGACTCATAGCCCATTTATCAACCCTGATCAATTTACTGATCCTAGAATCCATCTCTCCTTTTACAGTTTCTTTTCAGTATATGTGGAAAAGTGAACAGAAACCCACATGCAACTGCACTCACACCTAAACTTGGCATTACAGGCTATTGAATTGGGTGTGAAGATTGACCTGTTAGAAAAGGTTAAACTACAATAATTTTCAGCATGCTGTAGCAAGTTCTGCTCCTCAGAAAGGGAAAATTCTGGAATTAGTGGTCTTTTCCACCTCAAATTAGGAATGCAATTTTAAACAATAAGTTAAAAAATGGCCTTACTGGGTCAGATGAAAAATCCACCCTCTTTAGGACCCTGTCTCTGAGTTTAGCCAGTAAATGAAGAGAGGTTTTAAAAAAAGCGTATGAGACTTCAGCAAGTACTCAATAACCTAATGACAGCTTCTCCTCGATTCTCTGTTCCTTTTGTAGCAACTACTGCCGTTCCATTTGCCTTCTGATTCCTGCTAGACATTGATGTCCCGTAAAAAGCATCCCACCATCAATTATTTTTCTCTTGTTAGTAATGTACATTATTTTATTGTCATTCAACCTGAATTTCTCTGCTTTTTTATCACCTAGTTTCACAATATCTTAAGAATCACTCGTGACTCCTTTGAGGCTAAGTTTTAATCAGCTTGACTACTTTGGTGTCAGCTGACAACTGCTTTATTCAATACTTTCCCTTTCTCTACATTAGTTATGAATATTGGTAATAAATATATTAAATATTCCCATCTATTTTTGCAATGCACATGTATTAATCAATATTAATAATTTAATGTTGTACTTCATAAATAATTCATTCTTATCAAAAGGAGACCATAAATGGAAAAGTTTGAATTCTGTATAACAAATATTGGCAGTCTTTGAGAATGTTTTCCTAAAAAATGGGTATGACGTAGTATTCTTTTCTTATGCATTGTTCACAGCAGGACTATTTTGTCAAAGTGTTATGTACCATTTTAAGGTATACCAGGGATGGCAGACAGAAAATGGCATTTTCGTGTGTCTTTACAACTGAATGTGGTTCTTCGTGAATCCGTTATTTTGATTAATATACACATATATCAGTGTATGTGATATCTGACACATTGTTGGAATGGTTCTTCAAATCCTCTTTCCAAGAATATAAAGAGACTGTAGCTTATAGAGAAAATTGCATTTGATGTAGTGACAAAACAAGAAAACAAAAGAGGCCTCAATGACTTTTTCATGGCATTGTCCTTCATTTATAGGGCAACATCACTAAATTGCATGAGTGTGTTACTGAAGGACTGGTCTAATTCTGTACATTTGTGAATTGTTGCCTGAGAGGCTGGCTGCAGGTGACCCTTGAAAGCATACGGTTTAATTGTGAAGGATTAATAAAACCTGGCGTATTCTCAAGAGGCTCCCTCTCCGCAGCTTCTAAAATCAGCTTTTATTACCAGGCCTGTAGCTGGTGAGGAAAAGGAATGGGGGAAAAGGAACAATTAATCCTCACATCCTCCAGAATTCCTGCTAGAATTCCTGCTGGTTTTGAAAGTAGGAAAGTGAATGTTTCCCTTTGTTATTATTACCACTACTATTACTTACAGTCAGCAGTGACAGTGTATGCCCTCCACAAAACAAGGAAAGAACCAAAGAAGCACTCATGAGCCTAAGAACTGCGGTTCTTCCCTCAGGTGATGCCTTTTTCCCTTAGTTTGAAATAATCTTATTTTCAGCCACCACCTCGATTTCATTAGAACTTCTGGCAAGGTTATATTCTCCTCCCTGTGTGCAAGGATTTCACAGTGTGGCCTTCACTTTGCCCGATACTGCTGGGTAGCATCACAGGCTTAGGAACAGAGACAATTTAATACATTTTTCTGATGCAATCAAGACAATCTCATGCATTTTTTTCAGTTATACTTGTTTTTATTAATAAGTATTGTTTAATACTATAATATTTAACATGTAACTAGTTTATTTTAATACTGTTGTCCCTACTCTGAGAGACCAGACAGCAAAGCGGGCAAATGTAGGATATGGAAACAGACATAGAAATAGGTAAGGCAGAACAAGGGATAAGATTTAGTGAAGTAAGATCATCATCGTTTAACAAATAAATCATAAGGCACTGTTTAGATTTTTCAATATTTTGCATTATACAGGCTGGAAAAAGAGGTTGCTACAGTCTTTTGTCCACATAGTTGTGCACACGGAACTGCAGCTCTGCAAAATGACACTAATTAGCTGAAGATTGTTAAGGAGAACAAGCTTTCCATCCACCAGGGAAAGGCATAGCACAGCAGCATGAGCATTGCCAAGATCCAACACACTGCTGCTCAGTAGTAATGATGAGTTTTATTAGTTTACAGTATCTAGCTGTGGTTTTATGGTTTGTGAAATGAATGAATAGTATTTAAACTGCACTTTAACATAACAAGATACCACTGTTCTTCTAGTTTGCTTTCCAGGAAAAATTTCTCAGTTGTTCCCCAGTAAGAAGTTTTGTTTGTTTTCTGTGGGCCACATCCCAGTTTCTTGGACAGTGCTTCTTATCACTACTACAGAAGAAGTGTAATAAATGGGGTCATTCACATTATTGTTAGTGATGGACAACAGTCAAAACCTCCAGAGGTTTGCATCAGCTTGGACAAGCACTGATAAATCTGGACTTTCTGAACTCCAGGAGGCTGCTTTGACCATCTCTTTAACACTCCACTTTATTGTAAGCTTCTAGCAAGAAGTTCTCAAAGTCTGTTTGTTTTTATACTCTTTGCCTCACTGGCCTCAACTTGTTTTCAGTCTATGGCAGAGAGATTTGGGTTTCAATTGTGGGGCACTGGTGCAAGGCAGCTCTGTTTCAGATTCATGAATCTCAGTATTTACGCAGTTACAAGACCATTACTCAGACTTAGGGCTCCAATACGTGCTAGTAGAAAGGGTAACTACAAAACAATGATGAAAACTTGGTTTTGCTTACCTAAAACAGTTACTTGGAAGAGCATGGGAAAAGTTGACTTCTTGTTTTCAGTGTAGCAAGAAAGTGTTGTACAGTAAATTACTCTCTGTCTTAATTTGAGCAGTAAAGTGTCATAAGGAAGTTACACATTGTTATTTTTCTTTAACTAGTCCTAAACCAGTTATTTTTCTGGCTACTTTTTTTAGCTTCTCTTATGCATGCTTAAGAACTTTAAAGTTCTTAAATCCCTTTTTGGTCAGAGCTGTTTGAACACTTTTACTTCTTCACTAACCAACTTTGTGTGACTTAGAACAGAAGGCTGTTCTTTCTGATTTGATCTTTTTCACCAAAAAATCACTAAACCTATCCTAAAAACCATCCTAGCGACCTCATTTCAGAGTTTGCCTAAGGTGAAAAGAGGTGAGATGCAGACAGCCCCCTCACTTACCACGTTATTTAAGGAGCTTTGGATTTTTTCTGAGGATACAAAACTTCCACTTGTTTATATATTCAGCAGCTTTCAGAGAACTGTTCCCCCTGATCTTAGGAAGAAATTTCTTGTGGATGTCAGAGATTTAACTCATAGCATTTCTTCATTTGGAAGGCATAGCATACTGTAACTATTAATAATTACCACTCAGATTCCCCAATGATAAAAATACATTGGAATGTTGGACCTGGAAATAGCTATATGTGCTTACACACGAGGCTCCCAACGAAAACATTTTCAGAAGAAAGCAGTATCCATAAAATCTTAAGTGGTAATTCATTGAGTTTAGATGATGAAGTGAATAATTTGCAGCCCTCTTCTGAATATTTTAGTTTGTAGTTTATTGAATTTGTTGTCATTCCTATCCCCACAGTGGACAATTAAAAACTCTAAACCAAGTAAAACAGTTAATATCTCATCAAAATTACCTGCATTTCCTCTACTTTCCCACTTAGCTTCACTTGTTTGCTAAACCCTTTAGCAGTAGAAAGTTGCTTACATTTGAAATACATACTCCATCCAGCCTAAATATCTGCTAAATCTTTCTCTCTAAAAACAAAACAAATAAAAAAAACACTCACTGTTTAAAATATGTCCAGAAAACAAAACTCTTATCAAAATATTTTCTTTATCAGTCATGGATTAATATCTGATTAATGTCCAAAATAATTTATATTTTCAGAAACAAAAAGGGACTGTTTTCAGTACAGACCATTCCATGCAATATGTTCTTCCTTTTCCCGTTGCAAAAATTTTGACATTTATTGGTGCTTAATAAGGCACAGAGTGGATACACGGATTTATTCAGCATTGTTCTCTGAGGCATATACTTTCAAATCACTGCCTAAAAGGAAAACAAAGAAAGCATAAATTCTCTGTTTCAGCAAAGTGCAATAGCTTTGCAAACCACCAGAATGCAATTCTAGGTTTGCACGTAACCTAAGAAACAGATAGTCCTGAGTAATATTTCTTCCATTAATAACCTATTGTGTCCTTTTGGAAACCCTTTAAACAAGTACGTTTAGTGATAATCCCACCTGTGCATAGCATAGCATTTGTTTGCAATCAAGTGTTTTGCCACTAAGAGCTAATGCACCCTGCCCGCTTATTGCTCCGCTGGGACGTTGATCCTGTAAACCCCCGTAGTGCGTGAAACGGGAAGCATGAGCCTGCCAGCTCCAGCTCCTTCCCCTGCAGGGCCAGGAAGGATTGCTAGAGGTCTGCAGGATCCATAGCCTGATGGCAAGCCAGCCTGAGCTTGTGCTTCACCAACCTCACCTTGTAGCCTAACACTTCAGCTTTTTATTTTGCGCTTTCAGAGCAACGGAGCAGCTGCAGAGTGCTGACAGTTTCCCTCTTCCCACTGCAGAAAGTCACTTCCATAATTTAATCTTATATGTGAGAATGCTTATTTAAGGCTTGAGCTCAGCGCAGCTGGAGCTTATTGATGCTGTATGTTTTGATATAAAGGAGTCTCTCCAGTCCCAGGACAAGACTCCCCCCCACACACACGCCATGCTCCACACCTGCACGTCAGGGGTCTTGGCTCCCTCAGCATCTCATCATCACTGCAGCAACCGGCAGCACTCTTGCAAACAATGCATAAGAATGAGCCTCTCATGGGGGCTGAGCAGCTGAAGGAGGTGAAATCTTAACAAAGGTCACCTCAAGTTGCCATAAAAATGCAGGAGGAGAACAAAGAACACCTAAGATACTCCTCGCCACTGCAATCTCTCAAGCTATCACATCTTATTTTTGTGATGCGCTGGGGAGAAGCAACTAATTAGGCATTGGCATAGGCTGGATTGTGCTTATTAGTCACAGGTTTATACAAACCGTCTGGGGAGGCAGCTGCTCGCTGTTTTAGGGTGCTCTCATTTGTCTTTTTTCTGTGGGAAAAGCATAAGACAGAGGGCAGACTCTCATCATCTTGTTTTTCTGGGATCACTTTAATTGCAAGCACTCCTGAGTTCAGAAGCAGAGACTAGGAACAGGAAATTGTAGCTGGACTGGCAGAAAGAGACACGGCCACATTCTGGCACCTTGTCTATACATATGTGCTGGAGAAACACATACCTTTGAAGATGAACTCCATGTGCTATTTTAGAATGTTTATACACGAAAAACCAGTTTCAACACTGGCTTTGGTACCTCTCAAATAAATGAGACAAGAAAGTAAAACACTACTGTTTCACAAGCTAACTAATCTGATCCTGATTCTAGGCACTGCAATATATTTATAATACTTCACAACATATGGTGTCTACAGGAAACGCTACTTTCTTTCAACAGTCTGGGAAATGTGTTTTGAGATAGTCTAATGACAGGAGTGATTCAAGGGGTTTCACTGGTTTGCTCTGGCACTTGGGTAATCTGGACACAAGTGTTTTTAAATGGCACTTTCAAAACTTTCCATGAGATAATGGTGGTTCTTATGGGATTTACTTCAAAGCAAGACAGATCTCTCGATCCTCTCTTACACATCTAAAGGCACTACACCTTTGAGTCAGATATTCTTCACTGTGCGCTCCATGCATCGGAGTTTGGTGGGATAATTTATCTTTCTAATGAAAAGAAATGATGGAAATTGTAAACGTTTTGAACAAACGCTTGTATCTAAATAGGTGTAATATTTCCTTATATTGATCCCTCACGTGTTGGCCGCCGTGGGAAGTGACAATATATCACCACATGAGAACAGCCATCAGACATAGCTGGGTTAAACACTGTTGTCATCTGACTTAGCTGAATTCACATAAAGGCATTTTGGCTGGTAGCTTCCAACAGCTGGCCCCATTATAATTAGAATTTGTTAGCACTGCTGGTGGTGTATTGTCTATTTTTATGCCCCTGGTTTTCTTGCTGGAATGTCTGAAAGGTGTTAGCATGTTGTACTGCTCCTTCACTGCCTTGTGAAGGTGAGGCGTTGATGGATCGTAAGCTGGGTGCCAGTCTTATAATAGGAATCATACGGTTTGGGATGCCTGAAACCACTGTTAGGAAAAAAAGACAGAAATGAGATTATCATGGAACATTTAGGATAGGAAAAGTAAAGAAAGGACCATTTACAGGAGATATTTTAAGCCTGCTAATTTCTTGGTGATCTGCAGCAGACTTCCATTTGATTACACATTTGGACTGCTTCAGGGCACATACTGTTTCGGTATCTTTGGCTCTCAGTAGAGCTCCATTGATGACCTAATGTGTAAAGTGTTGGTTTATTAACTCACACACTTTACATTTTCACCAAAACTGAAATAAACTGGGAATGATGAAGGCAGGATTTGAGCTCCTGTGACACTGAACTCATCTGTAGTGTCAACAGAGACACACAGCATCAGCCAAGAAGGCCAGATTTGCTGTACTTTTGAAAAGCACGGTGGGTGCCAGGAAGAACAGACTTGGAATCATCTCTGTTGGTATGTTCTTTAAAGGCAGTGTAACATCTACATGTC
This sequence comes from Egretta garzetta, assembly GCF_000687185.1. Lineage (NCBI taxonomy): Eukaryota > Metazoa > Chordata > Aves > Pelecaniformes > Ardeidae > Egretta > Egretta garzetta. The sequence goes on from NW_009260066.1 coordinate 2,519,061, forward strand.
TTTCTTTTAGAATTACAGCAAAAGTGAATTTAGTTTGAGAGCTAAACAGTAGATGAATCCAGGTTTGTCCCTGCTTAGTTAAATGACCTTTGGAAAGTGTCTTGATAGTTTCTCAGCGTGAGACCCAAATTAGGTGTTGCTGCAGCACGGAGCATGCACAACTACTAAAAGCACTGCACAGTGATGTCTCCTGCTTACTGAGTTCGATGCCTTGATATCACAGACATTGTGCCACATCATGCTTTGCACAAACTCAGAATTATATGGAGCCTTGGCCTTCAAAATTCCCATCCTAAATACCCCCTAGAAACTCACTCCTCACTATGTATTTTAGACAAACTTCCACAGAGAAAAAACCAGATGTTTTTCAAATTAGCTATAAAAGATTTGAAATTAATTCTATAGACTAAGGAGTACTAAAGTACGAAGTGCTTAGGCTAGTACATACTACTATTTAATATACTCTAGAAAAGGGGCAAGTACAAACCCAGCAAAAATAAGGAGCTTTTACAAATCAGAAAGTTATCCTGAAGCTTAGATACTAAAATCTTCATCAAATGTCATTGCTAAGATTGTAACAATAAAACATGGATGAAATGTTCTTTTTCTTAAAAGAATCAGTCCTCCTCACTTCACTAAATAATTATGAAGGATAACACTGTAGTGTCATGAAGGGGGTTTCTTTAAGATGTCAGTGGATAATTCAATATGCAGCCTCTGTTTTTCTATGTTTACTCATTGCCTTGCCAAGACATTAGTGGAAAAGTGCCTGCTGTTGTTTCTTAACATCAGTTATTAAATACATTGCATGGATTTTTCTTTGTTTGAAGATAAAATTCACTTATTACAAATGAAATACTGCTTTGAAACTCAGAAGATGCAAAAAATTGGTTGCTGAGGCACAGAATGCACTATTTTTTCCCTTTTCTGTTTGTTCTCCTATTTATTAATAAAGCAAACAAATTAATCAAATCCAAAACAAAGTTAATAAATTTGCAGAGAACAAATTAATTGAAATACATTGACCACTTATGCTTCCCCTCCTCCCTCCTTGGCCAGTAATATAGCATGTGGTAGATCCTTTATCACCATGGTTAATTGTTTATACTAGAAAGTCAACCTTCCTTGCTGGCATGGGTAATCTTGCCAAGTGGAATTATTAGGGCTGGTCTCCTGCCAGAGTTTACTCCCAGACTTCATTATTTAACCGTTTCTTTGTATAGAGCTAGGTTGTCATTGCAGTTGGCATGAATTACTATGCTACTTTTGTGCATACATTCACCAGAGCTGTGGGAACAAAATGAAGGATCTTGCATACACACAAAGATATTACAATAAGAGGCCTCATTTCCTCTTCCAACAAGTTAACAGCATGTGGAAAGAGAAGCATGGAAAACCGTGTATGAAGAGCACAAAGCACTCAGAACTCATTTTAAGAAAATGTAGATTTTGCATTAATTTTCTTAATTGTCTGCAAATGCTTCCTGACAAGGTAGCTCTCTGCCACTTGAAACCTTACTGCCAGACTGGTCCCCATTGCCTACACAGTATGATGTATACAGACAGACAAAACAATTCCTTGCTGTCTCAATTGCGTAAAACAAGTTGCCTTTTGAAGAACCCAGAGGTCTACAGCACACAGTCAAAACATTATCCTGGTAATGTTGATGCACTGCAGAAATCTCATAAAACTGCCATGTTGAGCCATGCTCTGTTTTGTGGTCTTCACTGTAAAAGTTATGCAAGCGCTGGAGGGCACATGCCTTATCACAATATTCAGTAAATGAAAGCTGCCATAATCTCAGAGGAATCCTTTGTAGTTTTAAATGGACAGAAAGGATGAAAATTCTGATAGAAAGAGCATCTCAATCACTGGATTAATTTGTGCAAATCATTGCTCATTAAGAACACAAAGAAAGACCTACCAGATGCGTCATAGAGGTGGATATTCAGAGCACACCAGCAGCATAATTTCTCCTTCCTTTCCCAAACTTCACTGGCGTTTCAAAAATTCAGAGCACAAAGGTCCACCTGAAAAATAGAAAGAAAAGAAAAATCTTTTCCCCACTCCCTGCATCCTTACATCATTGTCCTCTCTTTTATTTTCTTATCACTCTTCTTTAAATAGCCCTCAGAAAACAAAGTCTTCTATTGCTCAGTGGAAGGTTTGGTAAAAGCAGTCCCATGAGCTGAGAGTATTTCCAAGAGCCACTGCTGATGTTGAGCTCCTCTTCCTGGGCTTTCAAAGCCTCATTGTGGTCTTCATAATTCTGAAGAGGTTATTTCAGTGACACGAGGAAAATAACATCTTTAAATTTAGTTCTGTCTCACAAGGAGGCCATTTTAAGCACTTTCTTATACTGGAATTCTAAATATAAAAGGAACATTTTTATTTTTTATAGAAACAAGAAGGAATGGCTGAGAAAGATAGACAGGGACTGAATGCAGTGACGGGAGCCAGGAATTCCTGTGTTCTCTGTCTGGCTCTGATCTCTGGGGTCTTTAGCGCATGACTTGGTTCTCGTCCCTCAGTGCCCCTCCCTTTAAAATAGCAGTTTTAAATTTAAGTAAAAGCCATGCATGGCAAATCATTAGCCGATGAGGAACAATTCATTAACAAATTCCTGGAAGGTGGCATTATAATCGCATTGTAGGATGGTTGATTTACCTCACCACAAGAAAGGCTGTTACAGACCATAACTTCTGCTTTATGCTTGCCAGGATTGCAAGCCCCCAAGAAGAGCTGTGGGGTGATCTGAAGGCTGGTAAGACAAGCGCAAGAACTTGTGCAATCATTAAGGCTTCATAAGTATGACAGAAGGATAAAGAAGTCAGTCACTACTGCTGAATCCCCTTTTGTGAATCACTAAAGCTACTCAGAAGAGGAACAATTGGAGGCTGAAGATTTCCTCAGACATCATTGTTTGGGGTCATTCGTAGTGGGGAAAAAGCTGATCCCTTATGAATGCTGACTCTATTTAAATCCAGTAGGTACTCGGGGGCAAATATTTAAATTGTAAACAAGGATTTTGACCACAAAATACACATTTTAAAAATACATGATAACTTATGACAGACAGTGTTTTCCTAGAGCATAATGTGACATTGTAGTTGGAGCCCTTGGGACTGTGGAGCAATATAACCTCAGGTTGTGTGGAAAGGGGGAAGGAGACATTGCTTGCAGAGCTCTTACATAGGCAGCAAACTGAACTGTAACTTTTCCATTTCTCTGAACCACTACTTATTCTTGAAGCAATTGGGCCTACCAGTCTTGCTTCACAGCCGCCAGTCCCCATCACCCTTTCAGTGAGCGATAATTATGTGCCATTGTTCAATTTCCACAGAAGGCTCCTTCTGAGAAATAGTTTATTTTAGAAAGATTATTAAGATATGTCTTTGTCTTGCTTCATCTATTCTTCTCATAACACCTCTTTTTCTTCCCTCTGCTTCCTTCTTTCCCTCTCTAACTCTGATCTAACTTAGAAAACTCTGAGTTTCCCAGTATCGGGGTTTTTAAAAATTTTCTTTTTTCCATTCTTCCCACCACACCTTGTATCTTTTTCACCCTATCTCTGTGGTTGTAAGATATCCCCAGGTGTTTAGAACTGGACAGGAACAGGACCGCAACAGGCCATGCCATGTACACTATCCTCGTGTCACCCGTGAAGGGGAGCGAGCGTGCAATCACAGCTCCATGCCATTCCCAGAAAGATTTGGCATGTTCCAAAACATAAAATCCAACAGGCAACAAGGCAGACACAACAACTTATCTTTGTGAGTCTTATCCAGGATCCTTACTTGGGGATGGAGCTGGGAGCCTTGCCACCAGATGGCAGCCACTGTTGGTGGAGGAGAAGATGATTTCCTCCTCTCTCCCTTGCCATTAATCTCTTCTGGAAGTTGTGGTTACAGCTTTCTGCTGTTGCTGCTGCTATCTCACTTGTGATCTTTGGTGAACCCAGGAAAAATGACAGCTGTTTCTTCAATGAGTTTTCATACCATCAAAGGAGCCTGGGAATCTGTTCCCAATTGTGGACTGGAAGAGGCTGTGCTCAACAACTTGGCCACTCCCAGTTTTTTTCTCTGTTTTAGAAGAGGGAGGTATCAAATAACTTTCCTTTTTAAACCATCAGGAAAATTACATATCCTCTACTTCAAGCAGATGACCTTGAAAATCGTAGGGCAGGAAGCCTCAGGAACTGCTCTTGTGGCTGCCTAAATGTGATTACTCCCTGCCTGATTCGACAGTGCTGTCACAGTTTTGGAGATGTTGTGTGTGGCACACAGCATCACAGCATCCCAACAATCCTGCAACCAAAGACCTTCAACTAACCACCCCCCCCGCCCTGCCCTGGGCCCTGAATTCCAGTTTAGGTGAAGTTGTTCTGGAGTGCAGCCAGGCAAACACGGGCACACTCTAAAGTCAGTTTGAATTTGGAACATTTCAGTGTTTCTGTGTGTCCACATTTGGGCAAGCAGGGCCTTTGATGCTGGCTCCCCAGAAAACTTCTGACTCCAGCTTAGCTCCTACAAGTGTGTTCTGCAAGATCATGTGTGTTGGGAAATCTGAGCTTGTAGTTCGTCATGGAAAAAATTGACTCTCATATACACCACTTTCTCTTATTCACCCATGCTAAAGGATGGTTTCCAGTTGGGTTTTTGATTGCTTTTTGTAGGTTGTCTCGCTACGGTGTATTCACTGAATCAGGGAGGCAGGCAAAGGCATATGGATATTATCGCTTCACTGAAAACAAAAGGAACAGCCTTGTTTTAGGAGTATGACAGAGATGACCATGGTCCTACTGCAGTTCATTCCATTAACTTTTTGAGTAAGATTTTTTGAATTATCGTATTCCCGTAGTTCTGTGCAACAGAAATATCACTTGTAACATCCAGCAATGTCAAAATGTGATAACTCGCTAAAGCAATCAAATGCCTCTGTAAAGGTTCAGGGCCTGATCCTTGAGCTCTTTAACATGTAGTGGCACTTTCTGTCCTTATAGGTGGCTCCAATACTCTGCAGAAGCAATACACTATTTTTTTTCCTAAGAATAATGAGTAGAAATTTTTCTCATGTTGAGGAAGTCATAGCTACAACCCCAAACTTGTTTAGGCAAGCCATAGAAAAATGAGGTTTGAACTACAGACGGAATAAATAGAACAAAAGTAAAATGACAGACAACCCATTTCAGTGGATTTCCTATAGTATTTTTTTACTTTTTTTTCCAGTGTTATACTGCTGCTGATTTAAATATTCGTGGAAGTGGAGTGAAGCACTTATAGCTGTGGCCTAAGTCAAATATACTGTGTGATGCAGAAGGCTTGAGGCTGTAAAGTGAGATTTGGCTCTGTGGTTATGTTTGACAACGTAACAGGCCATTTAGTCAGTTAACTTCAGATCTGAGGTTAAACACATTTAATTTTTTTTTATTGCCATTTGGAAGACACTTCTCCTTGGCTTGGATTTCCTAAAGAAGACACAGAGAGATGTCCCAAATCCTCTTGCTTTTCTCAGGATGTGCCATCATTTCTTTCCTACTCCATGCATTAAAGAAGGGCTAATTTGAATGAGTTTGTTCTTTTGTATTTTTGTTACACATTTCTTGCTCAGGGCTGAGTATAGCACTTTATGTGTCCGCAAGCCAACATGTGAGCTGCAGTTATCCTGGTGATACCAAAACAGAGGCCCAAGACCTAGTGATGTAACAACCAGCTTTGAAGCAGAACTGAGCTCAATTTGGAAGAAAAATTATCTCAAGGGATTTTCACAGTTTAGGAAGGTTGGGAGACGGTTTCTTGCAGGATTACAGAATTTTTACTAATGCTGACTTCAAAATCCCTTTTTACCAAACATGGATCTCTTTCAAGTACGTTCTCCTTGCCATTTTGGAACTGCAGATGGGTTTGTTAAATGACTACATGTTAATGTCATGTGGGTGAAGGTGTTTTTTTTTTTTTCTCCCTCTTAGGAGCAAGACAGAATTTCAGAGAGATTATTTTATTTTCCTGATTGATCTTACCTAAAAGGAGATGAATGTAGGTACATGGTATCTAAAACTGCCATAAGGCTAGAAAGCGGGACTGAGATAACAACTCAGATTTTTTAATACCTTAGGGTGTTTCACTTACTTCTGTTACAGCTTATTGACACAGATTTCTCTCTAATCGTAGCTCTTCAGGCAGAATCCTGTTTCTAAAATTTACTTCAACCATTTGCCCTAAAAAACAGCTTAACGGCAACATCTTTACAGAACATATCTTTTGTATCTTTTTATTCAAGAGATGTTATTTCTGATTTTTTTTCCCTCTGGGAAGATATTGTGGTCTGCAAAGAAAGCAGGGCTCCAGAGCATAAACAGAGTTGTCTTCTTCCTAGCTCTGCTATTAGTATGGTATAGTATGTGCATGTATTTAGGGGTCACCATTCTTTCCCGATATTTCCATACCGTAAAAGTGAAAATGTATGCTTTATCTCTCTTCCCCTCTCTCTCTTCCCTCCCTCCTTCCTTCCTTCTGCCTTCTTTTTGTATAGTTTTTCCTTTTCCTTTTCTTTTTCTTTTTCTTTTTCTTTTTCTTTTTCTTTTTCTTTTTCTTTTTCTTTTTCTTTTTCTTTTTCTTTTTCTTTTTCTTTTTCTTTTTCTTTTTTCTTTTTTCTTTTTCTTTTTTCTCTTTTTCTTTTTTTGTTTTTCCTTTTCCTTTTCCTTTTCCTTTTCCTTTTCCTTTTCTTTTGTTCCCCTCTGTCTTTCCTTTTCTCTCTCCTCTTTCTTCTCCCCTCTCCTGTTCTTTCTCTCTTTTCCTCTCTCTTTCATCTACACATTAAAATGAATAAAAGGTCACTGAAAAAAAACCAAAAAAAAGTGAAACTCAAAGCACACTTACCACTCCTCCTCCACCCCCCATCCACAAATTACAGTATAACACAGTTGAAACTTGAATCTGGTTAAGGAGAATATATAAACTTTGCAAGTCTAATAGGAAACAGATTTTGAGGGCTTTGTACTTAACAATTACTGGGAAATTGAATGTAAGAAATATTTAAGCACAACATGAAGATTTCAAAAGCAATGTTAACTTACCCACATTTTAAAAATATTGTGTGATATACTATGATAAAAGTTCTATATATTAGTCAAAATTGAAGTTAAATATTAATTTCAAGTATGAGAGCACAATATCTTTACTCACTACACCTATATTATAGACATTCATTACTATTTCCATAGATTTCAGTTGGTTACTAATCATAATTTTAAAATCATTAAGAGATCGATTATCTATTTCTAATGTAATAAACTCAATTAAAACATGCATGAGGCTGAAACAAGACCAAGTGAATTATAATATGACAACACTAACATTTAAATTCCCTTTTTAATTTAGAACTTATGTTGTCTTGTGAGTTTTACCACACACTTTTGCTTTCACATTTGCACAATTCTTTGTTTTTACCAGTAGCACAGGAAAACAATCTGGTACAGAACATTTTTTAAACAAAGGAATCAGGTGACTAGGTACACCCCGAATCTGGAAGATCAAGGCAAGCTTATTGTCCGTATCAGGCTGCACAACAAAGAATCTGGTAGACAAGCAATTATCAGGTTTATCAATAATGATCTTTACCAGTGCAGAGAGTAACATGCTGGAAAGTCTGCTACATATTCAGATATAGCCGTACCAATAAAATGTTAACATCACAACTTCCATGTGTATGCTCAAAATATATGTATCTTAGTAAATTAATTCACTCCAAAAGAAAACCAAAGGAATAAAATGGAGAATGAGGTTTATATGCCATATTGTGGTAAGCATCTCCCTCTTTAAGTGTATGTGATGTGAGAATAACCAAACATCCAAACATTACCTCCTCATACCCCAGACTTGAGAGGGATCCAGTTTTCTTGTGATCAGTCTCTAATGGCATTTGTAATCACAAAATCAGCATCAAGAACCTTGTTTTGTACAAGTCTTTCCTTCTTCCTCTCAAGTGTACACTCCCAGCTGCAACACCCTTATGGGTATAGGGCAGGTGAGGAGGACTATACTCAAGCCCCCTTGCATCTCTGTTGGAATGCAAAAATGAGGCAGAGATAACGAACATTTGCTACTCTGCAAAGTGAAGGCAGAAGAGGTTCTCTCACATGTTCCTGCAAAGGGAAAGGAGGCCCTGTGAAAGGCTGAGGAGGATCGAAAGCAGCATCTTTCACTCTCATCCGAGCTGGAAGTCCCCACCCTGGGCAATATGTACCCAGTTGCTCTTTTTATGACTGTAGTAAGCTGAGGTCATCTGCAAAACCCTCAAAGTCCATAAAAATAAGGTGTTATTGGGAAAAAGCAAGAAAAGGATGTCTGATTTTCAGTGTACAGTGGGAATTGTATTTAATTTTATTTACTCACACTACCTCCACCTAAGAGTTACTTCACTATGAGCTGATCAGACATGTCTTTCCTTAATCATTGTAACTCTTTTTGATCCAAACCTGCAAGGTGCTAACCAATGGCCAAAGATGCTCAGCAGTTCTCTATAGGATGGGAAGTCCTGTATAAAGTTCAATAGTTAGTCTGTCCATTTAAACCTGTGCTGATTTAGCAGGGTAAGCCTGCGCTAGAGGCAATTTTTCAGCATTTTAATCTTAAAACGCTTGATTTCTTAGACACAGGAAGAACTGCTCTTTGAAGCTGATCCAAGGAGGGGGAGGAGGAGAGACCTGGCAGATGTCAGTTTGAGCCCTAGTAATAACAACCTCCTCCAAGCAATCTAACTCATCAAGCTAATAGTTACTCAGTCTGATCCTGCAGTGCCTTGAGTTTTATTTCTGTTTGGGTCTTCCTGAGATAAGGCTCTAAAAGAAAGAAAAAAAAAACCAACAGTGGAAAGCAAAACACATATAATCAACTGTCTGCAACTTTCTGGCACAATCAAGCCTGGAGTGAAAAGTCTGTAATGTAAAAGATCCATTGACGTATATCGTGAGAACATTTTCTGTCACAAAAATACTGTAATATGTGTCTGATATAAAGCTGTTAGACAGGCCTCCACATACCTCAGAAAGCCTGGGTTTGCACAGTAGCTCAATGGTTGCAACTGGAGCAGTAACTGGTGGGCCAGTGACCAACCAGAGGTACAACAATAAAATAAATTAGTCAAAGAAATAGAACCAATGTCACAGAATACTGGAGAGCACTTCCAAACTGGAACTGTTTAGCCACACTTCTATTAGGTACGCAGGGCTTAAGCAGACAAGGTTTCCTATGGAAGAGCCAGCTGGTCCATTGATTATTCCCATTGACACATGCACAATCCCAGACCACTAGGAATTCAGCATGGTTGTAATCTGTGCTTCTGAGACCAGCACTTGGCTCCCTGAGGTGACTCCACTACCATAGCTGATTTTTGTTCCATTATGTCGAAAACAGTCTTTTAATGTTTGGTGCCATTAGATACTCTGGTCTCAGAGTGCACTGGGAAAAAAAAAAAAAAAAAGAGAGGGATTGTGCCAGGAACAATAGCTAACATCCAAATGTGAAATCTTAACTCCACTAAACTAAATGGGAATTTTACTCCATATCATTTTGTCCAGAAATTTGGTGTACCCTAGAGCCCAGGGTGTTATCAGGTCCTTCTACAGGGAGGGAACAAAGAAAACATTTAAAGAAACCCATTAAAGTACTGCCTTTCTCTTCCACGTACAAGATGCACAAGTTCATATTTTCTCTTTTAACGGTAAACCAGCTGTGATGCTCTTACCACATCAAACACAAAGACTCTGGGAGTTTTTGTCTGGGGAATGGCATAACCTAGCTGGAGAGCTGTTCCCTGTTTAACCCTTTATGGAAGAGATGTCCTAAAGAATTTGCTGGCAGTTTTTATGCCTTTAAGAATGAGAATTGGGAGTGACATATGGGTCCATCAGTTGGTAAATTACTGCTTGCCTGTCAGTATGAAATAACATTTAAATAATCAGTATAGCTATTTCGTTTAAGTACTTTCATTGGCTTTTCAATGATACCTACCAAGCCTGAGGTAGGATGCAAAGATTAAAACCTGTAGCTGTATCCTGGCACACATAACTCAGTTTTGCAGGGAAGTCAGACACTGAATGTGTTTGCAGCTTCACACAAGGTTTTCCATTCCCAGATTTGACACGTTCTGGAGGGAGCAGACATCTGGACTCTTCCAAAGGCTCATTTTTTAATTTAATTAATTTTGGTATGTTATTGAGAAATAGAATCTGAGGCTATGGAATTATGGAGTTCTTTCAGACTGAGGTCAAAACTGACACAAGCATGATTGTCCTGAATGAGTCCTTAGAAGCCACATCAAAATCCATTAAAATCATCAGATGGTGCAGAAGGACTGGAAGAGCCAAGGCAGGGGCAGGGTGGGGGGGATGATGAGCTAATTCACAGTGCCTATGTGCATGGATCCTAATTTTTACCAAAAACACTCATGCGGCAGATTTGAAAAGAAAGCATTCTCTGTTTTGTAGTATAACAAATAGGGTGGCACAAAACCACCTGACAAACTCGACAGTTCAGTTACTGCTCCTTTACAGCAATGTCCATTTCATGCACAGCTCAAATTTTGGGCACAGAATGTACCACTGAAGAAGAAGAAGAAGAAGAAGAAGAAGAAGAAGAAGAAGAAGAAGAAGAAGAAGAAGAAAGTCTGTCTCTACCGTCCTGGTTTTAAAGCTGGGCACCCCCTCAAGCATGCCATTCACTGTTCTCTGGTGTATGAGGACAGAGGAGGGAAGGCAAACACTGTGATAAAAGCGGTTTATGGAGTGCTTTTTTCTCATGTCTTCTTCATAAAGGCAGCACCATTTATAACCAAAAGCCTTTGTTATGGTTTTGACCTTAAGTGTGTGTCCACTGGCAAAGCTGTCCCCATGAAAAACAACAGCAGCAGTAATGAGACAAAAAACCACATAGGAAAAGCAAGGCAATAAAGCTAGAGTGTAGTGCTGCAGATGTATAGATAAAAGCCTCATAAAGCAGACCTCGTATGGTCTTGCAGACCCACCACAGGACCTGAATTTTAACTCACTAAACCTAGAAATGTATAACAGTGCAGTAATTCTTTTACACTAGGAGCAAAGCTGCTTGAGATATTACTTCCTCCACCCACTGGCAAGGAATGCAATTTATTTGTGTTTTTGATCTTATACATTAAAACAAAACAAAACTCTTCTGACTTCTGGACAAGCAAAACTGGTGTTAAGGTTAAGCTAATGCTGTAGCTCTTCAGTCCAGGAATGCATTTCTTATTTGTACTAAAGCCAAGTTCATTCACTTATATTTTCACTAAAGCCACAGTCTTTTGAAGATGTTGCACTTGGACTTCCTCCCTGCCAAGTTTCTAAATTACAATGTGCTGTGTCCATGAGAAAACTGAAGAATATTTATTAGAACAAGGTGCCAGAATGTTTTGCCCTCCCCCGCATCAGGCCAGGGTAGTAGTAGCACATGAAAAGACACCGTCAATACATTTTGTCCCTCAAATTTATAAAGAAATAATTTTTTTTTATTCCTTTCCCAACACGGGTTGTAAAAACAGTGAAAATAACTTGAAAAAAAGTGTTTACTGGTCTCTCAGATCTCCTTGTGCATTTCCACTCGAAGGGAGCAGCTGTCTGCATCTCCTGCCACTCTTTTGTTATCACAGTAGGCTACAGACAGCGGAAAGAGCCATTACATCAATGAAATATAAACCATAATTTATTGCTTTATTGATGAGAAATTTATTAAATGGGGATTGGCTAGATGGGTTAAAGAAAGTAAATCAAAACCAAGCGTTATTTTGGTTGGATTGAAGAAGAAAGATAATCTGGGATGTGAAGCTTATCAAGAAGGTCCACCATGTTTCTGTTTTAGCGTTATCTGAGGGGGAACATGCCCATTTAGATGTCTGCTGCTTTCTTGTTGAAATTGCTTTGCTGGACCTCCCAGCCTTTAGACATGAGCACAACTCTGCCACTATTCTGTTTGATTTTGGTCCCTTGGACCAAATGCCACCTTGGGTGGCTGTTCTGCAGTTCAAATCATCATGGTTTTATATGATCTAATAATTCTTCAGAGTTTGAGGGAAGGCAGCTTTTTCATTTCCCCCTTTTGATTTACTTTGTTGATGATTAAGCTTTTGTAAAGTTTTTTAAATATTCCATAAAATACTGAGACGGCACAATTCTTAGATATGAACCATGACTTATGTTAAGAAATTAATAACTGGCAATAATTGCCATTTCACAGCATGACTTGAGACAGCATATTTTTCCCTGTATGTGATGTAGGAAATAACTGTTGTATGGTCGGCATTACTGTGCGGTAATGTTGGATTTATTATGGAGACCACGGTTCATTAGGGAGCCTGGTCACTTATTTTACAGAAACACTTTGCCTTTGTACTGAGCTGATTTAAACTTACAAATGTGAGACGGTCCACACTGAAAGGAGAAAGCTTGAATGCAGAGCACAGAGTACGAGAAAGCACTTGGGTTTAAAAGCAGGACACAAGTCAGGAATAGCATAGTATTGTATGTGATACACACAGTTTTTCCTTAAGGCACAGTGGCAGCACAAGCTGAAACCCTCCTAGAGAGCATACAGAAGGGTCTCTGAAAAGCTTGAATTGTTAAACACTTGTTACTAATAACCCAAATGACTTTACCAATTTTCATAAACACAAATTGTGATTATCCTCTTCTAGTCAGAATAGGGCTTCATGATTTAATGCAAATTGGTCATGTCCCACAGGCACAGTTGGATTTTAAAGTATGAGGATTGAGTTGCTTCTCAAAATGTCAACAGGTAAAATGAATCTGTCCAGGAAATTTATTAACAATTGCCACTTTCTCCCTCTCGCTATTTGTGAAAGGCAGTTCTGATGCTGAATGTGGTGAGCGCAGTGTGAGTGTGTATGGTAAATGTGAATAGTTCCTTATTACCCTATCAGCATTATGTCAATAGAGGAGCTAGGAAAATCAATTTTCCTTTGAAACTTTAGAACACAAGGCGGGGGAGTGTAGCAGGGGGAGATTTGTCACCAATTTCACAGAGGCCAGTATTTCACCCTGGGTTTTTTTTCAAGAGTGACTCCTGTTCTCAAACTCTGAAATAGATTCCTCTCTTTTTTAATGTTTTCTTTTGGTACATTTTTATGTTCTGCTTTGATTGTTTAGACAAAGCCCACAAGGTGATATTTGAACCAACTGGAAAGTATTCACCAGAGCCTTCTCTTAAGGGTGAATCTGTATAAGCAGTATTAATATATCAAACAAGCCAAATGATAAAATTTCTGTTTGCTGAAGTGCAAATTATTGTGGATCAACCCTCTGTCCACTGGAAGTGGAATGGGGGAAGATCCTATTTCAGAATGTCTTTACTGCAGCCCCTAAATGGTGCAAAATAACATCCAGGGCTTAACTGGCAGTTAATAGTTTGTGAAATGATCTCAAAGGTCTCCTTTAGGCTAGGTAGGCCCTGCTAGCCAAACTTCATCATTAGATTTACTGGGAGATCAGAAAACTTGGGGCCACACTGAAAGAGCAGCAGAACCCATGAGTAAGGTGCCTTTAGTCTACTGGTGTAACCACTGTTTTATGCTTCATCCCAACTTATTGTTCTACCTGGGAGGTGCCTCTTTCTCCTTCTGAACATGTTTTTGGATTTCAGTTCCTGATGTCCACCAATTCAAAAAAAAAATCACCCACACCTCTCCCCTTATAGGAAACTCAGGAGCATCTTGCCTGGAGAGGATGGGTCATCTTTCAAACTGTACAGAAAATATCCCTTCAAGTATCTGTTCAGACTGTCTAGCTATGTGCAAAAAATGTGGAGAAAAACACACATGAAATACATACATGAAAATACATCTCCGAGATTCATTCTAGCCATTTTAAACTGTGAGCTCCGGACTTGCCTGGATCAGTGATGCATCTAGTTTTAGCTCACATCAGATATGCAGCTCCAAGAAAATCCTGACAAAGATCAAGAGAACACCACACAAAGTGGCTAGTAAACAAAGGTCCTTGAATGAGGAAGGATTTTCAGGCAGCACTAAGGCAGCAGTGGCTAGGTTAGTTGTTTCAAATCTCTAAGGAAGGTTTTGGAAGGGAAAACTTGGAGTGGCAGGCATAAGAAAAAGAAGTCATCCATCTATTATTCACGCTTCCTTAATGTTATCCAGCACCACTGATGTCAGCTGGAAGTGTATTAAGTAAAACATATTGAGAATTCGGCAAAATAACTCTTACTCGAAAGTATTTCAAATTAGAAAATTAATCTTATCTTTGCCATATCTGATTTTATTTTCCTCAAATATCTGTTGGAATTGAGAAAGTTTGAAGAAAATCTTGTACAGATAGTCAGAAACTAGCAAAAATGTCTTGAAAAGCCATGATATGAACTGGGAATACTTTTCAAATAAAATTACCTATTGAAAAATACAAAAAATTTCATCTCAATGAATCTGATGTGGTTATATTTCGATATCTTAGTTGTCCATGATTTCCTAATATTCCCAGGGTTGGTCCAGATTACCAGTAGAGCAGCTTTCCCACCGGCTGGGTCACTTTGCAGGAGTCAATGTTGTATTTGCTGTTTGTGCATGTGAACTCTAGGGCCAGACTTGCTGCAGAATTCACTACCAATTTTAAACACCACCAAAATGTTCAGGTGGCTTTGTTCAGAACCAAGCAAGAATAAGCAAGCACAGCATGCCCCTTTCTGCTAAGTGGCAAGAGACATTGCTCTCTTAATGAACATGGCACCACTGAAGTATTTTCTTTAACTGGATGCCAACACTACATTACTGCTCAGGAGCTGGTTTTGTTTGCAGCCTGCAATCACATTTAGGGTGCTACATCTTGATGCCCTGGTGTTGTGGTGTGCAGTGCTAGCTGCAAGGAGCTGGAAGAAGAACAGCAAAGGATCTGACTGAGGCTTGGTGGTGCTGGCATTAGGTGGGAAGAAAGGGAGACACCTTGGGAGCTAGTCCTTGCTTTCAATCCTATTCTTTTGTTAATAATAAAATTCATGTGCAGATATGGGCACTGAAGTTCATAGAAATGGATGCAAGGTTTGGTGCCCATTGATCTGGACTAAATGATGTGCTGAGGATCATGCAGGAAATCTGGGATGGAGCAGGAAACCAAGCTTGGTTTTTCAAAGGCTTAGGAGAAAGTTTAATTACCATGCCCTTCTTTTCCCCAAGTTTCAGTTCTGTGCTAACTTTGAAGACATGCTCTTTCCTCTGGTTGGCTATGATGGTTTCCTTGTCCGTCACACCACCTCTTGCTATAAGGTTGGAAAAATATTTCAACTTCATTTTATGCCCATAAGTAACCCAGTCACAAAGGAATTATTAGTGGAATTCCACTTCTCCCCAGAAACACCACCCTGAGTGTGCTGTACCATTCATGTCAGGGGGCGCAAAAGATAAAGTCTAATTTAAGTTACAGTCATGCATTTTCACTTTTCTCTTGCTTATCAAGTGGCAGCTCACTTCTTCCTTGTCTGTGAAAGCTTACATGACTGGACCACCAATTGGATATTTGGTGCTGTAACTGCAATTCTTGATTGATAGAGAGTATTGGAGGGAAGCCTGAACAGGCTATCCAAGCAGATATCTGCACAAATGAGAGCAAAGGAGCAGAATTATCTCCTTCACCTTGAGATACAGGTGGAACAATGCATAGGCCTGAAGGGTGAATGGGAACATCTGGTTTTAATAGGCTAAAATGTTTTCTTGAAGTCTGTATATTTTCATTGTTGCTTTGGCAGATGGGAGCTTTCATGCACAGCCTGTAATCCCAGCTCTGCTGCAGGGTTTCTTTAGGATGATGCAACACTGTGAGAGACCTGAAAACTGGCCAGTTCCAGGCTCTCAGCCTTTGTCTGTTTCTTGGAAGCACAGCTCACTTATTAAGCATCGCTGAATTTTGCAGGCAACTGTGGCTGTCTGGACCATATGTAAGATAAGCAGATTCACCTTTCAGTGGACTGGACTCTAGAGAAAGAGAACAGACAAACTTCTGGCAGACTGCCCTGTGTGGTTGTAAATGAATGTAGTATTTCCTGTTCGTGTTACAGCTCCAGGAGCTGGAACAGAAAAAAATGACTGTTTTGCCATGGAGAGCACGTTTGAGCAAGGCAACCCAATAAAACACTGGCCCAAACCCATATTTTTTAAATCATAAAGCTATGGTTAAAGTACAGTTAATGCAGTATAACTCTAGCAGCTATACAGATGTTATCATACCCATCCAGTTTATTACGTGAAAACTATAGTAAATCTGTCATGATTGCAAGAACACTAGATTCAAATTCTGGGTCCCATAGTAATAATGTGGTAAAACATGCTGAAGTGTAGTTTTATTCTGGCATCTACCAAATTTATTAGACGAAGTGTAGCTTGAGAACACTGCAGCCCTAGAAGAGTCTTATGATGACTGGGCATAATTTTTAATGAGTTATCCTAATTTTCAGAGAGTGTTCCACTACCGCCAGAGATGACGCTTACTGAATTAAAGGCAAAGTATGAAAGAGCTGGAGCCTGAATTTGCTCTGACATGTCATGGTATACACACAAATTTTATGTCTGTTGTGTCTTCAGGCTGTCAGTGCATTGCAGAGTTTATAAAAAGTCAAGCACCAACGAGAATTTAGGAAGGAATTATTTGTTTAGTATCATTGCCACCAAGCCTGCCTATCAGCAGGCGTGAATCGTTTCTCTCGTGTAACTTGGACATGCTGTAACACCAAATCAGAAAAAAAGTTTCAAATGGAAAAAAAAATGAAGACAAATTAAGTGTGTTTTCATTCATTGCTACTTTAATACTTTGAGTTAATTTGGGTTTTGTCCCCTATTTTCTTTTATACAGGGAAGTAATCCCCAAAGTCTTTAATTGCTCTCCTTAAAATCTTGGCTGTGACCCACTTTCTCCTGTGGGCCAGATGACACAGCATCTGTGACAAGTCCAAGAAATTAGCTAAGAAGTCACTGGGAAGGAGGCAATAATGAATGAGTGGTGATAAGTAAGACAAAATGGTATGTAAGGATACAGACATTACTACATGTCTTACTCTTTTCACCTCTGCTTCATAGGTTGCTGGCAATATTTAATGCAGCAAGGAAAGTGCCTGAGACTGGATATGAAGATTTAAACTAACATGAATGGTAATACATACCTAAGCACTCACAGTCATCATCTGGTACCCGTTCAATGGTCTGTGAGCACATTTGTGGGTACTGTTAAAGTGTTCACATTTGGAAGTAAAGTCAATAAATGTGTGTCTGCAACAGGGGCTAAATAAAAAAAAAAACCTGAAAACATTTTAAGATAAATCTTTAGAAGATGGCAATAATAGCCTGCAGTCATGGGACAGTAACTGAAATAAGGAGTGGATTTCTTACTGAAATCTGTGCCATAATATTCACTTCATAGCCTGCAGTTAATCTTAGTAGATTATAAAGACAGAAAGGGGCTGTAGGAATTGTCCACCAAGGCTTTCTAAGCCTGTGAGAAAATCAGCTGCCTCTGTCTCCCTGTGTGTCAGAATAGGTTGTGCATTGATGGACGAGGGCCCTTTTCTACTTCTTAGAAAGGAGGTTGAGAGAGGAACAGCTTTGCATTGCTGACTACATCCTTTTCATGGCAAAGCATGGATCATGAAGCCCAGGCAGGGTCCTCATTCCCTGGCTGCAAATATTTCAATGCATTCTGTTGGTAATATGTTGTAGCAAACACTTCTTGCCTGCTAAACTAAGATTGAGATGGAAGGCCGAGATGTTGGCTGTAGATGTTTTGATTGCAGCCTGTAAAAACAAGGCTATTGTGTGTAAAAGAGTAAACGGTATTCTTTCAAATGTGTGTCCTACTATTTATCATAAGAAAAGGGCCTTCCTTTCCATAAAATTGTGTTTTCTTTTTCTCTGATGAAGTTCAGGGTCAGCAGTGAAGTGAAATTCTAACTTTCAGAAAGTGAAATTAGCAGCAAATTAAGTGAGTAGGGAAAAATGTTTTTTCTGAATCCTCAGATCAGGGATTTAAGGAGAAGATAACAGCATGAATTATATTAGAGTCCTTGGGCTGTTTGTGTTCAGGTGTGCTGATCCCTGTTAGTGACTCAGATCTGTTCTACTGTCTTTTGTGAATTGTATGCATGTAACAAAAAATAAGTTGGTGTTTCATGCAAATGGTAGTAAGTTTACAGTCTAAAATAGACACATACGTCCTTAAGGAATAAGAAATTATCAGGCGTAATATGCATCTGGAATTATTTTTCTATCTGTGCCTTTTAATAGACTTGTGTAAATGCCCACTGATTTTAAAAAATTGTAGTTTCCTGTGTGAACTTAACTTTCCAGAAGAGGATGAATAAAGGCATGGAGCTGGGGAGAAAAAGTTGGGGAGCATATCTGTCAAGGCTCAAAGGGATCAGTGGTACAGCTGAACCTCACCAAGATTTTGAACAAATTAAAAGAAACTAGACACATAATAAAGATACCTTCTTTGAATACATCAGGGTCAGTACAACCAAGACTCCTAGGGAGTTTGTAGGACTGTATAGAGCCTATATGGTTCAAGAGGTGTGCTCAGATGCAAAAGAGAGAGGGGGGATTTCCTCACGTAAGCCTTTACAGAGGATTAATTAAAAGATCTACCTCAAATATGAAGTGCTGGTAGGAAGGTTGTAGTATGAACATGTAAAATGGTGTTCATGCCAGTTGTCTATGTTCTAATGTAGCTCAAGGATTAAATTGTTTGAGCTGTTAGAGCCAGAGAACTGAGTTCAGGGAACTGAAAGGTGGCTGACGCAACCCTAGTTTATAAAAGGATTTCAGGGGTTATCCAAATCAGGAAGCCTAATGTCTTTTATTTGCTCAGTAAAGAATAGAATTAATGAGCATGGGATAAATCTGGCATTGAGGAAGATTTGACATGTTTTCTCATAATAGGAAAGAATGGAGCACAAATCCACTGGAGTCCACAAACACTTCAAGAAAGCAGATCAAGTTAATACAATCTACTTGGATTAGCCTTTGGCATTGGCCAACAGCATTTGGTAATCTCACATCACAGGCTTTTAAAGAAAGAACGTCGGAAAACACATAGTATCCTACTCCAGAACACTCTTCCAGTAACCTATGGTTAGACATTTCCTGAAGCAGCTGTGGTGTCTGTTTTCTATAGCTTTGGGGTTTTTTTTCCCTTCCAGGTATATATTGCTTTCTTGTGTCCATGTAAACCTTCAGCCTATGCTGTGTTTTGTGGTAAGGAGTTTCATACCTTGTCTGCATGTTTTGTAAGGATCCATCTTCTTTTGATTTGTTGAACCTGAGAGCCAACTAGTTTAATTTGATGCCTTCTCATATTGTACTCAAAAAGATAATGGCTATTCCACATCAGGCATGATAAAACAGGTATCGTTCACCTTCCTGTTGCCTTAGGTTGTTTTCTTTCAGTTTCAAGAATTGTAATGTTTAGTTATTTCTCATGCCAACATTTAACTGACCTTGTTGTTCCCTGTAATTCTTCCTGTTCTGCTATTATTGAAGGCAGAGGACTAGAAGTGCTTGGAGTTTTACACTTGGAATTACTTTGGATTTATACAATGTCAGAGTAAGGTTTAAATTTCTGTCCAGGATTCCTTCCCTCTAATTTTGAATGCTCTGTCTGCTTTTTATTTGCTGCTGAGTGTAGAACTGATGTTTTCTGAGCTCTCAAACCCAAAAATGCCATTACAGGACAATAGCAATCGACTCAGAGGTTATCACCATATAGATGAAAATAAGGTTGCTTTTCCTCATGTGTATAATATCTATCTGCATTGATGTTCACCTGCCTTTTATCACTTAGTATCTCACTATTGACTCCTGGAAGTCATCACAACTGGATGGGTTCTCCACTATCCTCAATAGAACTGTCAACAGACCTACAGGCTGAGGTCTGAAGGCGTGAATAGTTGGATGTGATTGTCAGAAGCCAGATAGTATTATTTCGGTTCTTAGCTGTTTGTGCATCTAAGCATTGCTGACCTGATGGCTGTAAAAATGCATATTGTTAGAGGTTCACAAATGCGATTTTGAAATGTGAACAAATGCAGCTCCACATGCAGCTTCATCGCTCCTCTTGAATTAAATACTGCAGTGGACTGGGGTATACCTGAAGTGACTGTGTCAAAAACATGTAGGTACATTTGTAAACAGCAATTCTACAAAAGATTGGGTATAGTTAATTTTAAGATTTGCTTTTCTAATGGTTATGTCTTGTCTGGTCATGGAAGACATCTTTGAATGATGAAGTACAAAATAGTAAATCTCTGGAAGTTACAGCTTAACTAATAAAGAATGCAGGCAATGTGTCAGTACAAAGATCTAAAACATCTCATTCCAACTTGTTTCTTTCAGGTATCTGACACTGAAGCACTGCATTAAATTATCTAGATTAAAATGAGTTTCACAGAAGTGAACCTTGAGCATACTGTGGCATATCTAAGTTTTTCTGACATTTGTGTAGTGGAAAAACTAAAATCAGCCGTACCATTTCATTAACACTGGACTGAGTTCATGAAGCTATGATTAAGGCAGTGACATTTTGATCACAGGACTCCTCAGCGACTTGGTCGCAGTTTTAAAGCTGAGATGAAATCTAGCATCCAGCATCTTAGTACACTAAAAGAGATTAATTTATTTTTAACCACTTAAACAGAAATTAAACAGGTCACTTCTGAACTACTCTGCTTCCACACTCCCCCTGTTGAGATTGAATTTCATGCTGCGGATTTCAAACTGATCAAAAAAACTGTCACTATTTAAATGTACAATGAACTTAAATACATCTGCCTAGAATCTGCTCTAAGTTGCTGAAATAAAACCTGCATAACTTACTGTTTTTATTATTAAAATAGTTTGTGTAACCTATCAAAAGGATGCCTGTTGGTTGTCCCTATGTCCCTACAAGAGCTAAGAAATGCACATAGTGAAATTAATTATCTGTTGGTCGAGTTCTTCTAAGAGAAGAGAGAAAAAGCTGAATGCTGTGACCTAAAAAATTGTTTTGGCACAGTAATTTGTGTTGCTGACAGATTTTTAACATGGATATTTCGGTCCTCGATATGCAAATAAGTTTCCATTAATGGAATTGTGTAGATGGATCTGATATAATATTTTAATAGCTATGTGAAACAGTAACAGAATTAACCCAACAACTGTTAAGGCTCTATAGGTACAGTTATTCATTTTTTTTTCCAAGAATCTGGGCACTGAGAAAGTTTAATTTCAGACTTAAGTGAACTGTAGCTCCAGATTCCTTGTGTGAGATTCTACTATGAAAAAGCTACTCTATATAGGTATACATATACGTATACTTATGTAATTTTTTAACATACTTTTTTTTTTGTAGCTGTTAGTACTACATGATTAGAAAAGAACAACATGGATGTGTTGTGTTAAAGGTGAGCTATGAATGCTAACAGTTTAGAGCAGGACACTTGAGGAAGACGATGGTGCCTGTAATGACATGTCAAGCTCCCAGCAGAAGCAAATTCAGTGCTGTATCATTCGTGCTCCATCATATTCATATATAAGAGTCAGTTTGTCTTCATGAAGCATACACTGAGGACAGCATTTATACCATGTAGCTGTCTAGAGTCCCATAGTTTATAGCCTTCCTGAATTCTCATTTCTTCATGGGAGACTTGAAGCAGAAAATAAGCTAAGTAACTCTCAGGTCTTCAAGCAGAGTGAAACTTCACTTTAACCACTCTTAAGCAAAGAATAAGGTCCAACAGTCCAGGATGTAGCTGGTTTCCAACATGCCAGTTAAGCCTGTCAAATAAGTTTGGCTTGTTTCTGGAATTGGTGTTTTCTATCATTTCCTAACTTTTTTTTTTTTCTAATGTTAGTGTAACTTTTAGAATCATAGAATCGTTTAGGTTGGAAAAGACCTTTAAGATCATCAAGTCCAACCGTTAACCTAACCCTGCCATCCCACCACTAAACCATGTCCCTAAGCACCTCGTCTGCCTGGCTTTTAAATCCCTCCAGGGATGGGGACTCAACCACTTCCCTGGCCAGCCCTTTCCAATGCCTGACAACCCTTTCATTGAAAAATTTTTTCCTAATGTCTAACCTAAACCTGCCCTGGCGCAACTTGAGACCATTTCCTCTTCTCCTGTCAACCGTTACCTGGGAGAAGAGACTGACACCCACCTCGTTGCAACCTCCTGTCAGGTTTTAATTTGAAGGATTTAGCTTCTTGTTGGCTAACTGTTGCCTTCCACTCCCAAGTTGGAGAACATGTCTTCAACTGCTAAGTGAAAGCCAGTACTCAGACCTCCAAGCTATCTATCTTTAACATCATAGCTCTGCATGTCTGATGTATTCTGTCAAGAACTTATTTACATGGGTGGAACAATACCTTTGTTAAACTACATTTGGCAAAACATTTTTCCAGGCTAATGCTTTTTCCATAGGCATGCCAAGGTACCTCAGGCTAGTTTGAAGACTGTTGCATTGTGCTTCACATGTGCTGTGTTGTGCTTCAGATGTACTCCTCCCTTCAAATACAAAGAGTCTTCGCCAAGGAAAACTGAACTTTTCAGGTTTTTTGTTTGTTTATTCCTGATTCATTGGCAACTGGAACACAGATATGAGGACTAGTTCAAACTTTCTGGATCCCCCTGTTCAATAGTCTCTGCCAGCAGTTTAAACAAAAAAGGAGCATGAGAAAGTTTCAATGCGCTGCCCTATATGTTCATCAACTGAAAGCTGTAATCAAGCCACACTAAAGTATAAAAGTTGCCGTTTGAAAACTACTGTGGATAAGATTTTGTATCCCACTTCAGCATGCATCTCACCCAGAGTGTCTTTCAGGTATGTCTGATATACTCCCATTCCGTGAAAATTTCTAGCATATTAGAGCGCAAAATATGTTAAGAGTGACATCATCAGTAAATATATAATTATTTTTCAGATTTCTTCCTCTTCCTTTAGCTTCTGCATTCTGATGGAAAATATGTCAATTTTAGCACTACAAATGTGTTAATTATGAACATGAATCCTATGAAACAGAGAAAAAATACGAATCTTTAGAAGTTTTATTCTAGACTTGGCAAAAGATGAACATTCATTCGTGATGGACTATTTTTTTTTTCATTAATAAAAGAAAAGCCTTGTTGCTTATTCACCTTGACTTTGTTTATTTCCATAATCCCTAGCTGGATTCTGACCTTTTTGGTGTGGTAGCTCAATTTTGTCACTGAGCGCAGTGTATAATGGGTCATATTCTCTTCTCAGTTACGCCCATGCAATGCCAAGCTCATGAGGTCAGTGGGATTGTAAGGGTGTAACTGAGAACTTGTTTTGACCCATCATCACATTCTCTATGGACAACAGATAGAGGCACAAGCTGGTGACATATAGATGGAATATCAGGTAGTCAAAGAAATGTTTGATCGCGTTGTAGTTATGCTTATGTTATAGTTATCATTTTATGAACTTTTGACAGATGGCTTATTAAGAAATATTTCTACTTTAGATGCATTTCCCAACTGGCTCTTAATTATTCATTATCAGCAGTTTATTTTTTCTTGGTAGTTCCTTGGAGTTGTAGGTTGCAGCTGGTTACTACAGAAGCAATTAGGACATGACAAGTTAAACAGATTCATCAGGTTCTGTAGTACCTTGTGTGTACACAGCAGAGCTTACATTTCCTTTAAGATGCCAGTGTGACAGCAATGTCCTTAGACATAGTTCTCTTAAGACATGATTTATTCGGTAGTGATCTTCTTTAAGTAGAAATACACAGCAAGTATACATGGATTCTTTTTTATTTTCTTTGAGCTGTACAATATGCCACTCCAGAACCCACTAATACAGCACTGGGGCAGTACAGGTGTAAATAGGGTCTATATGACACCTCTGGTTTTTTTATCTAAATATGGCACTCAGATTTGTTTTATCCTTTCTGGAAGTAGGGGTTTTTTAATGAGGTAGCTGAAAGCAAATGAGATTGGTGAGGATTAGCTTATCATGCAACAGCAACTTTCCAGCACAAGAAGATTGTGGGGGAACTACATTGTTTACAGCCACTACACTTTACAGTCCTTCTGCTATCTGTAAAATAGTCAGAGGCTCTTGCTGTTTCCACATACACGTATGTGCTTCATCTCACAGATTTATAGTGCTGTGAGCAGAGCAAAGGAATTCAAATGCACTAAACCCACTAATGTTGTAAGGAAGTTCAGCACTCCCATCTGTTTTCTTCCACCATGAGCCATCAGATAGGGGAACCAACCTTTGACTTAGTCCTAACACAGAGGGCATCGCTTCGCTCCTGGCCTTGTGCAGCCATCTCCTACTCCAGCCAGAGGTCACCACTTTCCCAGACTGCTCCATGGGATGTGAGCTAAGTCTATAGATCTTCCTGAGAAAGTCAGGATCCACCAGCATGCTGGAATGCCCTGAGGCCATAGTAGTGTTCTAGGGAACAGGCAACTCACTCTAGTGACCTACTCTGTGTTTCACCAGAAACAATGAAGCCTGAAAACTCCCTTTGCACCACTTCACATTTTCATTGTGATCCCAGAGCATCTTGCTCTACTCATGACTTGCCAGTCCTAGTGTGAAGACATGAGGTCAAAATTATTGTGAGACTACTCAACTTATCATGAAATGAGTGTGATAACCTCCAAGTCTCCTCCCTTTGTTTCATGCTTCAGATATTTTCTCTGATGTGAATGTAGAGACAAAAATAATAGGTTGGGGAGGAGGAGGAGATATCTTTGATTTTGTTCTGAACAAATTTAGGTTCAAAATCAGTGACACTTCCCCCAAGCAAACTACTCCACTGTCAGATCTGACATAAGGTTTCCCTGCTGCCAGTTAGCCTACCTGCTCATTTTTGGGTAGGTTTTTTCCTCCCCCCCACCCACCCAAAGACCTCTTAGGTTTGTTTTGGGATGTTTACATCTGAAAACTTCTCTAGTAAGTTAAGCTATCAGTTCAGTTTTATCTCAGCCAGAGGAGTTCCCTCTTTTCCACATCTGCTGGCTGGGCTGGTGCTTCATCAGCCTGCAGCAGAAAATGCAAGACCAAGTGTTTCCCCTGACATTCTCTGCATACGTAGCTTTGCGGCCTGATGGCTGGCGTGCTCCTGGAATAACATTCCTGATTCTGATCCCTACTCCTATCTCCATCTGTGTTGTCTGTAACTTAAAGATTAAAGGACTTTTTAAGAAGCTGAGGAAGGAAGGACAAAATGCCGTAAGTCTAAAAGAAGGTGTTGAACCCCAGCCTACTTGCTGTCTAAGCCCTTTCATGTAAAGTTTAGATGGTAGTTTCTGGTTTGCTTTATAAAATAAATGAAAGTGTATATATGTTCTGAAGGTCCTAATCCTTTGGGTAAGTCTCAGGTCCCTTTAAAGTCTTCAGATTTCGGGTCTTTTTCTGCATAACCTTTACAGGTATGAGCCAGATTCAGGGTCACCTAAACAGCTGCATGCGGAGGTGTAGAACACCCTTGTCTAGGGAAGACAACAGCAAGACATCAGGTAATGCGGCCACAGCCAAGGTTAGGCAGCAGGCAAGAAGGAATGGATTGCTATTTTGTACTAGCATGCTTTATTTCTAGCTAGGACATGCCAAATTACGTTTTAAATTAATAAGCATGTTAAAATGCACAGGAAGACGTACTGCATTTCCCACCTGTGACTGTGGGGGTTTTTTTCCCTATAGTGTGCTTGTGGGATTGTCAGTAGAAGTGATTTAGTGGAAATGGCAAGGATTCTAAATACTATTTTGGGCTTTGGTGAAGGATGAAATGCACTAGTGTTGCAAATTCTACAAACAATTTCTTTCACCAAAGTTTTGGTTAATGTCCTCTTGGGTACTTATGCTCATTACTTCAATGGGAGTCATAGATTACATAATGAAGAGTGGAATTTACTCTGTTATGAGTCACTAAAAAAAATTTAAAAGATAATATTTTTACAATTAGGCTTTTAAAATTTCTTTGTGAGTTTGCTTGTACTGTGGTTCACTCCATCCCAGAAACCCTGCATTTGAAGTGATTAGTTAAATAGAACAAAAGAGTTAGCTTGTAATCTGGAAAAATATTTCAGACTGAATCAGGAAGAAAAGGTGACCTAAAAGCTTTACCAGGATTCCTCCCAAAAGTTATTTTTACATGGAGGTTGTTTTTAAGAGATGGTATTTTTTAAAAGGTGGGAGGAAGGAAGGATATTGTTAATTACACTAACCCAAGGAATTTCATGTTGAAATCAAGACAGACTGAACCCGGGTGACCCAACATGATACGTTGTTATGATGTGATTGTAGTTCGTTTCTTAGAGTAAGTTTAAAATAATTTTTTAATCTTGTTGTTATGGAATAAAACCCAGTGAAGGACTTAGCTGCTGGGAGATGCCTCCTTGCAGTTTTGAACTAGATGCTCTTATTGAAACAGTCAGTATTAAATGCCAGGAAGCGCTTTTGCTACTTTACTGCATGTGCTTTGATCCCCCTCCAGACTACAGTCATTTGGATAAACTTCTGTTTATAGAGAGAGTTTTCTGAGCATCCAATATATACCACAGTCTCTCATGAAGGGACTCATGAAGGGACAAACACAAGGATAACTTTCAAAGAGCAAAGGAAAAAACTCCATTCTGGTAATTTTATTTCAGAATATAAAGCAAATAGAGTGAAATCAGTGTAGAAGGTTGCCAGCTTAATAAGTTCTTGCAACTCTGGTCTGTGAAGTTGGAAGTGAAAATTAAATTGTGGTTTTCATTTTTATCGTATTTCAGTGCTGTTTATAAATTTTATTGCTGAATTTGCAAGTAAATGGGGGGGAGGGGGAGGGGGGGGGGAGGAAAGGTGAAAAATTCCTATTTGTGCAACTTGGAAACTCAGCTTGATTCCTGAACATCAAGCTGTTTTGTTCAACTTCACTTATTGGTTCTAAACAGTAGGGGAAGTTCTGTAAGCAAATCAATCCCATAGTTAAATGCAAATTTAAAAGAATGCTTCTAATTTCAGCGGATTTTTGCACTGGTAGTCAATGGAGGCCAGTGCATGAATCCTAGCATGGTAAAAGCATTTTCAGCAATCTATTGCTAATGCAAAAGAAACACTATAATTCACCTTGCTTTGTCTCCTGGTGTCATTGAGGATCAGAGAATGGGAGAAAATATGTATTTTGGCACATTCCTAAGTGAGATACATAATTTTATAAACAATCTACAATAGTTTTTCACAACTATTGAGTTTGCTCATGTAGCATCTCATGACAGAGATGTAAGCCTGACTACATACCAGGCTCAGGTTTGTTTCATGAGATGCTCATTCACCTGTCTTTATCCCCCAAAATCACTTTCTGTAGGAATATAAATTATATCTGGACTTTTTTCTTTAATTCTGTCAAGTTAAAAAGATCACCTTACATCAAAAAAATGGTGATGTTAATTTTGGCTGGTTCCATATTTTACACTTTTGCGACCAGGATTGATTGCAAATAGAATGAACTCTGTCTAAACCTGGGCAGCCTTTGCAGGTGTTTGTTGGCTATTATAGATTATCACAGTTGTAAGGGATGAAAATCCTTGGGACTGAGAAAGAAAGAAAATAAACTTACCCAAATGCTGTACTGTCATAAGAGCTCACTCTGGCCACATTTATTTCAGAGCCATACAGACATACACTAGTTTCTGAGCTTGACTTTTTGCTTCCCTTTGCCTAGATGCAGCTGTGCTGGAGTAAGCATAGTTGCTCAAAAGACATTAAAACCTGTTGATAAAGTTGACAGTTCATGTAGAAAGTAACACTTCCCCATGAAGCAACTTGAGGCCCTTTTTGGAAAAATTCTATTATCTTTTCCTAGTATTTTCCCAGTTTTATAGAAGATTTAAATATTTTTGTATTGGTGGCTCAAAAATTCATAGGATATACATTTTCTTTAAATCTGTGGATGTTCAGAATAAAGTGTCAAACCTTTTGTGTTTCCTTTCTGCTAAATTCTCCCACGTTGTCTTAGAGAAACAAAATATTGCAATAACTGTGTAGTTAACATGATCTGCTTGATTCGAAGGTTGCTACATGGAATTAAGTATTCCACTTGCAGCGTTTGTTCCCGCAAGTGTGGGGAGCTCTGTTCTGTAACCACAGGATCACAACCTATAATATTTCTTGGAACAGTATGGTATTTTAGATTTCTGGTTGATATAAAAGTACTCATAATTTGAGTTGGGTGAAAAAAAGTGGCAGATCCTGATTTCTAAGTTGTCTGCAATTGCCACATCACCTGGAGGGAGAGAGTACTTTACTTCCTTGAGATTTAGGGTGTTCAGAAATCCAAGACATTTAAGTCCATGGTAGTTTTGCATTTCAGTTAATCTTTGATAACTATTGCTTCCAATGAGAATAATTTGAGACGCAACAAATAAGTGTTTTGTATTTTGCATGTGTCATAAAAATATTTTTCTGTTCTGATGGGTTCTCATTGAGACTACACAGAAGAACAGAATCTAAAACATAACTCTGAAATAATACTTCTATATGATTCAGGGAAATATAATAAACATATTTGTAATCTGTGGAATTCTCTAGACAACAGTAGAATTTCACTGATCTAGAAGTTACTTTCTGGAAAGCAATAGCTTGTCTTTTATGTAGTATGTGTAGCTTTTACATTGCCTAATTGTCTAGCCTTGATTTCTTTTTTTCCACATTGCTTGCTTTTGTTTCCTCATTACCAAAGGAGCTTGAACTTGTATGTGAACTAAACTACTGTTTGATCCTTTCTGAAAATTGAGCTGTTGTGTTATTCACAGTACATTACTTATAATCTCAGGGGAAAACTGTCATTCGGACTTTGATTTTTGCCTAAAACTGAGAGGTCTGATTTTACACGTAGCTTGAACATGTGTTTACATTTGGAGTTAATGGGAAAGCTATTTCCTTGATTGGGATCAAAGTATGTAGTAC
The DNA here is from genome assembly GCF_000687185.1 of Egretta garzetta. NCBI lineage: Eukaryota > Metazoa > Chordata > Aves > Pelecaniformes > Ardeidae > Egretta > Egretta garzetta. The sequence goes on from NW_009260066.1 coordinate 2,548,048, forward strand.
TTTCTTAGATCAAATTCTTGTAAAGGTAAAGAGTCGGATGCTGCAAAATGCAAGAAATATGAAAATGGCTATTATTTTTGTCCCTTCTTATGGCTCTGTTTGCTAGAAGTCTTTATTTCAGGGATACTTGGTTAATATATTTACCACAGAATATAGGAATGTAGCAGTAGGAGCCTTTTGCTTGACAAGCCTTTCTCACAGCAAATAGCCATGATGTATTAGACTTGCCAAGAGGCAGACCTGATGGCAGGGATTTTAAGTTGAGCTTACAGACCTTGGTAATACAAAGGACATGTGATAACATCTCTTCCATTAGCAGCTATTATGATAGCTTTTTCTGTTCTCTGTGGTATAAATAGAGTCTTAATACAATAATCCCATTCCATTTCTCTGCTACTGTGGTACATCCTCTTGCACATGTTGTCAGAGATAAGAAGGACTGAGACTGGGGAGGTGGGGCTATTTTTTCCCCTTGTACTGTTTTAAAAAGTGATGCTATTCCCTTTGTTATATTTTTGTAAGAGAATGACAGAGCCTCAGTTAATGTAAGCAAGGCACCGTTTGGCCTTGAGAGTTCACTGACAGCTTCCATTCAGCTGAACAACAGAGGATGTAGCATAAAAGACACAGAGGACACCGGCTTTACACACTGTCTAAGAAAAACACTATTTTCAGGCAAGAAAAATGTTTTCTGGAAAACTGGGTGGCAGCACATTCAGGAGAGTGCACACAGCATTTCTGTGTGGCTTTGACAACAAGCTCAGAGCTTGGTAATTCTGTGACTTGCATTTTATTTCCAACATACAGAATCTTGCTCTAAAAGTAAAAAGCACAATGCATGGTTTGCATTGAAGGTGAGACTAGCTGTACCACCTATTAAGGGTGTCTGTATTTTCACTGTTTTCAGTTCCCTGTTGCTTTAAACTCTGCTGAACATTAATCACTTGAACTTCAGCTTTCCAGGTGAGATGTATGCCTCAGGCTAACTGTAATTATGAGAAAAATATCTGTTTTTTTCAGAAAACAAGAATGAACAAAAGCACGTTATTCTGTTCTTGTTAGAAGGAATTCTGGCAACATTTCTCTGAGAAGTTCCAGCAATGTGAGTGCTGGCAGCAAAAGCTCCTTTATGATGTGTCTTCTTTTGAAAAGCTTTATTAATTATAAACATTCTAAAGAGATTGTTACTAGAACTCTGGAAATGGTGAATATCTTTGTCCATGATGAACGTGTCAAAGCCCAGAATTTGGCAGGGCTTCTGTTACAGTTTTACCTGTAATCTCCTATATTGTTGGCATTGGTTGAACACTAGCCACAGTAAAGGAGACTGTCTCCCATGCTTCCTTGATGTACTCCAACAGTATGGCAGAGACTGCTTGACATGGATGTTGACGTGAAAGTGCAAAACAGTGTTGATAAGGTGCCCAGGGAGGAGGGGAGGGAGGTTGAAAATGGGCGGAGCGTGAATGGGAAGTAGAAGATGGAAGTTAGAGGGTGAGAAAGGATTAGGTGATGAGGAGTGGAAGAGGTCACGCAACCTTGAACTGGACAAGAAGAAGACTGGGACCCACTGTGATATGGAAGAAGAGAAATATAGGTGATAAGGATCAGAGGATATGAAAAGAGCCAGGATTAGCTGAATAAGAATTCAAACCATTGAGCACAGAGATGTAGAAGACAACAGTAAATGAGGGCGACTTGTGACGAGTGCAGATCAGAAAGAGAAAAAGAAGGGATGAGGCTTGTGCTAGTTGCCAGACAAATGGAAATAAGGAACAGTTGCATTTGAAAAGGGAATATGGAAACTGGGCAGGGGTACTGCCAAGGGTGAAAAAATGTCATGACAAAGAGTGTGGAAAGGCAGAGGACAAACTGGAGGGACGAGAGATGAGAGACCAAGAGCAGGTAGGAAGCTGTGTGCTGGATGGAGTGCACTCTCCTCCAGACCTGGGAGCAGACCTGGGGTGCCCCCTCCTCCCCCTGAGCAAGCCTTTGTAAAATCTTGTTTCTCCCCGCGCAGCTGCTGACAACACAGCAGTGGTTCGCCTGCTTCTGCCAGTCCTCTTCTTCCCTTAAGTGGCAAGGCAGGGTGTTAAGTGATTCAGAAGTTCTTCATGTGATGACTCACGACACATGGAGATATGATGTCATATTTTAAGCTTGCTTTTTCCCCCCAGATCTGAACAGTATCAGAAGTGCTTCTTGAAGAGTGGAGATAGACTGCTGTTATTAATTATGATACTGCCTTTAATCATTGGCGCAGACTACTTTAAACTTTACCTTTCCTGATTTTTGAGCACATGACCTTGCAATCTTGCTGATTTTATTTTACTGCAGACCTGTGCCTGTGTTTGTGAAATATGCAGGTGATTTGATACTACCCAGGCTCTGGTTGTGAAATACCCTCTAACAAATTTTATGTAATAATACTAGGATGCTTTCCTAATAATTTTAGGAAGGAAAACATTGCAAAGTCTTTAATACAACAAGCAGAAGGAGCTGTTGATTTCAGTGAGGTCCTAGCAGAAGCTGGCATGGTGGCAATATGCAGTCGCATATTGGTTATAGATGAAATCTAATCCACTTAAACTAGAATTTAAAATAAGTAATAGTGGAGAAGAGAGGAAGAGAATAATGGTGTAAAGAGGCTCATATAAACAACTTCCTTTATAACCAATCTGTATTATTACATTTCAGCTGAACAATAGATACAGCCCAGGTTTTTCTGAATACAGAAACCAGACGTTTTTTAAAGCAAAACATTTGTCACACTTATGTACTTCCACAGTGATGGTGCACATTTAGACAATGCATCTTTGTTTTCTTTTTCAAAGATTTATTGAAGTAGACAACTGTTAGTGGCTCTCAGGAGCCATTCAGGGAGTCAGATTCAGAGTCCAAACTTGGTGAGAAAACCAGAGGTCTGTTCTGACAGTCCCCTGAAAACAGGGAATGATCCCACAGGGGTGTCGCTGGTGAGGTAAGGAAAGGTAGGGGCAATTCAAGATGTAAGTAAATAAGTGAGTGCTGTTTTGGGAGGTCTTTCTGAAATTAAACACGCTTATTTTGTTTGTGACCCACCACATGGTTATTTCATAGTATCTTTAAATGGTTTTGAAATGTCTTATATCTGGTTAATTACCTATAAAGTAGCACAAATGCCCATTACATGCATTGTGCTCCTGCTAGTCTTGATTGTTTCATTTGGTTTGGTTGTGTTTTATTTTTTTAAATTTTGGAGAAAAAGGTTATGACACTCATTCTTGCCATCAAGAACATTTAATAGGTTGATCTAATCCCTTATGTCTAGACTAGAAATCCTGTCATCTGACAGTCTACCTCAGATTCTTGCCTGTGCTTCTAGGACCCAACAACAGCAACAGCTGTGAAGGAATGAGAGGACTGGGAGTGAGGTAGGAAGAAGCATAAATAAGCTTTCCAAGTTGAGAGATTGCAAGCAAAGTTTACCCAGGCACATAGGACTATTCATTCAACAATTCAGCTGTTGCTGAGAATTATCCATCTTTTTCTGATGTCTGCCTTTAGGGATAGACATCTTTTCTCTCCCCTTTCTCCCTTCCTTCCCCCTGCTCTTTTGGATATGGAAAGAATGGGTGTTGTGCTTCCTGTGATGTACATGAGTCTACTGAGCACCACATGGAGTAATTTTTCAGGCCAGATAGGCATGGATAGCTTCAGTGACATGGGTGCTGTTAAATTCCCAGAGATGCGGCTGCAGTTCTACCACCAGCCTAAGAAATATGCAGGTGGAGGAGTAGGTAAAGCGGCAGTACTGGATTAATCTCCATGGCAATATGCTGATATTGAGTGATTGAACACTTGTGCCATTTTCTTTGTTATTCCACTTGAAAATCTTGCTCTTAGGCTGTAGAACTTGCACAGGAGTAAATAAAGTTACTGAAAATTTACTATTTAAAATAAGCGTGGTGGGTGGCAAAAGCTAGATGTTAAAACCTGACCGGGAAACCATAAGCATTTGTTGTGCAAATGAATTTGGCTTCTATTGGGCAAGCATAGGTTTGGCTCTACCAAGTAATTTTCAAAATGAGATGTCTTCAGGGAATAGTAAATTCCACTTTTCTTTCAGTGTTACTTTTCTAGGAAAGGTGCTTTTATTCTATAGCAGAAGCTCTGCTGAGCACCTCCCATGAAGCTAAGAATTGACTTCAGTAAAAAGCATAATGACTACGTGTCAGATAAGACAGTGATAAACTGTGTTTCTTCAAAGAGCAAGAAGGAAACTTGCTTTCCTCCCGTTGACATCAGAAGTAAATCCATAGCCCACAGGACATTTAAAAGCAGATTTTCTATTTTCAAAGGAGGATATTACTGCTAATACAATAATTGCCTCTGGCTAGTTTCCTTTGGATTCCTTTCTAATTTTTTTTGTTAGACAAGTTAATTATTTCATCATTTAAATCATAAAGCGGTAGCAATCTACTCCATAACACGTGAAGCCTTTAACATACTAACATATAAATGTGAACAACCTTCTTTTCTTTTTTGTCTGATAAAATAGTCCACTCTGTTGGCTACAGTTTTGCATCAGAGAAATGGCTTGTTTAGAAATCTCACAGGTCTGATGGTCTCATGCAAGACTATGGTTTTACAAGGAAGACTAGAAAAAATGTGGGCCTGTTGCTGAATGAGGCAGATGCCCTGGTGATGGAGGCTAAAGACAAGGTGAGTTACTGAATGCCTTCTTTGCTTTAGTCTTTACTGCTATGGCCAGCCCTCAGGAATCCCAGACCTTGGAGGTAGGAGAGAAAGTCTGGAGAAAGGAAGACTTCCCCTTGGTCAAGGAGGGTTAGAGATCATTTAGGCAAACTGGACACCTGCAAATCCATGGGCCCAAATGGGATGCACCCATGAGTGCTGAGGGAGTTGGAAGATGTTATTGCTAAGCCACTCTCCATCATCTTCGGTCATGGAGAACAGGAGAGGTGACTGAGGACTGCAGGAAAGCCAATATAACTCCGGTCTTCAAAAAGAGCAAGAAGGAGGACCCAGGAAACTACAGGTGAGTCAGACTTGCCTCCATCCCTGGGAAGGTGATGGAACAACTCATTCTGGATGTTGTCTCTAAGCACATGGAGGAAAAGAAGGTTATCAGGAGTAGTCAACATGGGGAGACAAGGGGAAATCATGCTTGGCCAATCTGGTAGCCTTCTATGATGGCATGATCAGCTGGATAGATGAAGGAAGAGCAGTGGATGTTGTCTACCTTGACTTCAGCAAGGCTTTTGATACTGTCTCCCATAACATCCTCATAGGGAAGCTCAAGAAGTATGGGTTGGATGAGTGGAGAGTGAGGTGGATTGAGACCTGCCTGAACAACAAGGCTCAGAGGGTTCTGATCAGCGGGGCAGAGTCCAGTTGGAGGCTGGTAGTTAGTGGAGTTCCCCAGGGCTCAGTACTCGGCCTGGTCTTGTTCAATTTGTTCATCAATGGCCTGGACAAGGGGACAGAGTGTACCCTCAGCAAGTTCATTGATGACACAAAACTGGGAGGAGTGGCTGATACACCGGAAGGCTGCACTGCCATTCAGCGGGACCTGGACAGGCTGGAGAGTTGGGTGGAGAAGAACTTGATGAAGTTCAACAAAGGCGAGTGAAGGATCCTGCACCTAGGGAGGAATAACCCCACGTACCACTACAGGTTAGGGGTTGATTTGCTGGAAAGCAGCTCTGTGGAGAAGGACCTGGGAGTCCTGGTGGACAACAAGTTAACCATGAGCCAGCAATGTACCCTGTGGCCAAGAAGGCCAACAGTATCCTGGGGTGCATTAAGAGGAGTGTGGCCAGTAGGTCGAGAGAGGTTATCTTCCCTCTCTACTTTGCTGTGGTGAGGCCACATCTGGAGTATTGTGTCCAGTTCTGGGCTCCCCAGTTCAAGAAAGACGAGGAACTACTGAACAGTGTCCAGCAGAGGGCTATGAAGATGATTAGGGGATTGGAGCATCTCTCTTATGAGGAAAGGCTGAGAGAGCTGGGTCTGTTTAGCCTGGAGGAGACTGAGAGGGGATCTTATCAACGCTTAGAAATATCTTAAGGGTGGGTGTAAGGAGGATGGGGCCAGCGACAGGATAAGGAGCAATGGGCACAAAATGAAACACAGGAAGTTCCATCTGAATATGAGGAAGAACTTCTTTACTTTGAGGGTGACAGAGCACTGGCACAGGCTGCCCAGGGAGGTTGTGGAGTCTCCTTCTCTGGAGATATTCAAAACCCACCTGGATGCGATCCTGTGCAATATGCTGTAGGTGAACCTGCTTTAGTGGGTGGGTTGGACTAGATGATCTCCAGAGGTCCCTTCCAACCCCAAACATTCTGTGACTCTGTGATTCTTTGATAGTCTTTATAAAATCCCCAAAACTTTAGTTGCATTTTGGATGCCCATTCACGTTAGTACAAAGTACATACAAAATGCTAATGAGAACACTAGTGTCCCTAAGCCAACTTTGCCTTGTCACAATACTGCAATAATAAATCATAACAATGTGTTATAAAAGAGACCTTATTCAGGGTAACTTTGGTACTCAACAGTGGTCCTAATGTGCATTGCTTGAAAATCACAGAGAAAAGCTTAGCCTTCAGACAATTTTCTGTGGAAACCATTGAAAGAAGTAACAAATGAAGTATTTAAAATATCTAAATTTGAATTTTCTCTTTTTTAAAAAAACCATGGAAATAGAAGAAGCTGATTGTATTTGACACATTATTCAATACTGTTGTTATTGCCTAAAGAAAGGACTTCAAATACATCCACTTTTCATACAGAAGACTATTTGGAGTCTAGTGTTAACAATGAATTTTATAGCTTTGAAATTCTTGTGAGCCATGGTGAAATGAGGGATAAGGCATATTGCTAGAACTGTAATCCTAAAAATATTTGGCTTTATTTTTTCTTTAATCACATGCAGAGAGGAGTTACTTCCACTCCCTTCTATGTTAGACCCAGTAAACTTTTAGGGTTTCCTGTTCTGATACTGTGAACTGTTTGGACTTAGGCCTGGGTAATATTTATCTGGTTTAGAGCTTTTTTTTGGTGGTTATTAAATATTACATCTTGGGTTCTATTGCATGTCTTTAATTTGAAGAGATTTCCTTTGTCTCAGGAGCCTGCTAATGGAAAGTTTAGCCACTCTGAGAGTAATGAGGAGTTGTATCATCAAATTACATTGTTAATGTTTATGGTCTCTATTTTTCATTCATCAGAATGCCTGCTTAATCACAACTGAGTGGTACCAAATAACTTCCTAGTTTTATTCTGCTTTGATAGCTTGGCGTACAATATGCTTAAAGTCAAAAGATCCTGAGAAGGTTTTTGATGGTTTAGTATCAGAACAAAAATTCAGTATTTTACTTGGAAAGGAAGAGGGCTGTATTCTGGTCCTCTTCTAGGGACTATGCAATTATGCATTGTGTTCCGCTATGTTTGGATTAAACAGACACATTTCTGTGTATAACAGTCCATGTTATATCTGTGTTGTTTGTATAACACTGCATCCTGCTTGCTCATTATTTTTAAGGTATTTTTCATCTGATTATAAAGTTTGATGCAGATGTATAAAAGACTGGTGTGCAATACTGCTGGTTTCACTGTATTAGCTGGCGTAGCCCTCTCCAGAGGTAGGGGTTTCAACCCAGATCACTGATGCCCTGGAGAAAATGCCTGATTGGAGGCAGCACGCAAGTGAGCTTTGGGGAAAACGGATCTTTTTGGAGGTAGGTGAGCCCAGGGGCAACTGCCAGAGAACATTCAGTCTGAGGGTGCTCTTTAGGGTTAGACATAAAAGATTCCCTGAGATGCTCAGCCATGAGAGGCTTGAGGTACTCCTGTGGCAGCACAAGTCCAGAACTTTAGGTGGGTGGGAAAATTTACTAGAAAAAACGTAATTGTCTGTGGGGTTGGTCATGGATTCTGAGGATTTAGTTTGGATCCTAAAATCATCCTGACAAAGTCTTTTTGTAGGTCTGGCCATAGATATTTGCACAGGGTTGTAGGTGTTTGGCCATGGACATGTGAAAATCTGCTAGCTTTGCAGACCACAATGCACAAAGCAGAAATCCCACAGAACTGCTTCCTCTAAGAGGCAGAGGTTTGTTTTCTCGATGGGTTGAATGAGGGTGGGGGAACTGAAATACACTGCTTGTGTCAGGGTTAGAAGTTAGAAGGCAAGGAGTTGTGACTCAGATGCTGACTGAGCAATGGTCTCCTGGGGCTGTGTCTGGTATGGTGGCAGTATCCACAGCCCCTTGTTGTGAGCTATGCTTCATGCAATGGTTTAGTCTGTACAGAGTATAAAATGGTGTTCATCTCACCTGTCAGCACATATATTCAGCACCCTGAATATACAAATTCGTGTCAAATGTTGGGCAACATACCCACAGCTCTTCATGCAAGTAAAATGAATAAAGCGTATGCCATCTGTTGGTGCATGATCTTGATTCAGGTACAGTCATGAGATCACCAGTGCAGATTTATTAATTCACTCAATGTAATTAATTCTGCTGGATATTTTTACAGTTGCTTGTGGGATTTAGTCTTCATTGTTTTACAATCTCTGAACAGCAAGTTTTACAACTAATTGTTCTTTGGTTATTCATATAATCAGTGTGTATGGAGAATTAAAATGCTCTCAAATCCATATCCAATTCTTTCCCTTGGTATGTACATGAATGTCTTTCTTAAGTCAATAGGAGTGAGCCATGCCTAATACAGTTGTGGAAGTCATTGTCAAAGAATATGATAGGGGCCAAAAGTCTAAATGGTTTTCAAAGGATTAGACAAATTTGTAAAGGCTAAGTCTTTTGGTGACTGTTACTACATGGGATGGTCCAAATGTTGCTTCCAGCTAAGTGAGTCTCAGAAATTCTGATGGGTAGGAGCTGGAGAGATGGGCTGTGATGCTCCTCCTGGTTCAATTCTCCTCCCTGAAGCATCTGCCCCTGGCCATGGCCATGACCTGGGTTTGGGCTCGTTTGCTCTTTGGCCAGGCTCAGCATGGCTGCTCTTCTATTTTGATACTATCTATCTGTGTTGCTTTGTCTCTCGGGACTTGGGTTTTTTCTTCCCCTGTTACATTAGTTCATCCTATTGTCAGATAGCTAGCGTGGGGGGAGGAGGGGGAATAGATTCTGGCAGTCCTATTGACTAGGAAGAACTTTAATTTCCAGATTGTTCTACACACTGCTTACTGATTTCCATCTTACTTCTCATGATACCAATTTTGTAAGACTTATTTGCATTTATTATTTTATAGACACGTGTGAAAGAGGGAGAATTCATTTCTTTGTATGGATCCTGTTGATTCTTTATGCAGTCATGGTTATTGCCTTCTTCAGTCAATAATGAACATACACATAAAATCAGAAGTTTATTTAAAGATTTTATAAAGCCTCCAATTAGTTCAGCACAACCTTGCAAGTGCAGGTTATACCTGTGCTGGATGGAATGGTGTAAGTGATAAATTTCATAGTGAAATTATTTTTGTCATGGTCCTAAGGGTAGCGTAATCACCTAAATGCCTGATGCCAAAATGGTTTCTTTGCATGAGAGACTTCAAGATAACTATTTGCAGAGGGAAGAAAGCCAATGCTGAGTGAAGCAACCTCCTCTTCCACAAATATCAATAGAATTACCCAATGTCTCGTAGGACTGAACTGCATTATGTTGGTCAGTCTGATTTGCAGGATTCCTGTCTTAGGGGTTTAATCTTGTTTTCAGCTTGCCAAGGGGAATACATCACAGGAGTATATGTGAGTCAGCATCTGAGCTGGCTAAGGCCGGAGCGTTAAGGACCCAAGAGCGTGCTTCCTGCAAAACATTTTCATTTTAAAACGCATGAAAAGGACAAAATACTTATTCATCTATTTTAAAAAAAGGAAAAGAAGAAGGCTGAGGGGTTTCTTGCTTTGCTGGCATTTTTATTGGGTTTTTTTTGAAAAAATTGCACGTGACAGTGCAATTAGTTTAGGAAATGGTACTAATGCTCATTCAGAACTGCTCCTGTGGGGATTTAGTGCAGACAGAGCATGCAGGAAACCTGTATGCTGAAGAGGACTGCTCTGTACATGTCTTTACAGTTCATTTTATATATGGAAGTGACACAGTGTGATGCAGTTTTTTAATGCTGCATGTGAAAAGAAAAATGGAAGAAAACAGCACAAAATGTTGTTGTTGATCTGATGAGTTTTGAGCTGCAGAATAATTCTGCTAAGCTTAGAACATCCTCTGGCAAGTCTCAGCTCTCATGCTGTCATCAGTAGGAGGCCTGCTGAAAATTAAAAGGATTAGGCAAAGCTAGCTGGTCCTCGCCAGTGGGGCATGTGATGCCTTCTCCTGTTCTATTGTTCAGGGTGAAGAGGCATAGCTGGGAGTCGGGGAAGAGACATGCAGCAGGAGACTGCGATAAAAATTGAGGAGATTGCTGATGGTCTCTAGGACTTTCTTGGAATTGTGCTTAACCCTGGGGTCAGTGGGTCAATTATTACGCCCTGGTGCTGAACGGCAGATCAGTGCAGTAGCGGGCAGGTGGTGGGGGAGGATAGGGGTGGCACATTCAGGAAGCTTTCTCCACGGCTTGTTTACAGTGCACGAGGCAGTGCGAATTGAAGAGCTGGTTTACCAGAAGTCACTTCGTCAAGCAGCGCAGCAGGACCTTTTCTCAAGCAGGGAAAATTAGCTCACTCGGAGATCAATGTCGTACGGCCGGGTTGCTTCCAGCTCCAGATGGGTTAGAGCTCAAAGTGCTGCTTTATGCTGTGTGTGCATGTCAACAGGGACCTACAAAGTAATCGGGAAACTGGGGAAAGGTTTTCAGTCTGCGCCAAAAAAAAATGATTAAGAATCGGTTTACTAAGCTTTGGGATACTATGTGCTGGGAGCTCAGGATTCCCCGACCTCCCTTCTGACACACAGCTCTTTGGGGATCCGATCAGCTGAGGTGCATGTGCAAAGCTACAGGCAGCCATGCACATTCCCTTCCCAAGGCTCAGCCATCAGGTGTCCTGGCGCAGTGGACAACTGGAGTCCAATTGGTCTCATTGGAGCACACTGGTTGCTAACTAACCCATGTGGCCTTTTCACTGGCCCCTTCCAGTGAAGGAATGCTCCTGGTAGCCTCCCTCAGAGAGAGATTAGGCACAAAGTGTCTTTAGTTTGCCTTCATTTTTGCTAACGTAGAAAGGCATGGTGTCAATAAGAAGCAATGGAGTGGTACAGTGCTGTGTAATGGTGTTGTACTGCTTGAGAGCAGCTGGAGTGCAACCATCAGTCTCAGGTTCCTCTCCAGGTCATCTGCTCTGCGGGAGCTGCCTGAAGGTCAGCGTTCCCATCTCCACATAAGGGTTTATCTGCTGATAAAAGGCTACTGCAGATGAGATATGGATTTACAGTGTATGCCTTATTACAAGCAGCTACTGATGGGCTTACCCTCCTGAATCTCTCTAATCCTTTTTAAAACTGCTCATGCTCTTGGTCTCCATGACATCCTGTGGCAGTGACTATCACAAATAAAATGCACTTTATAACAAAATCTGAACAACAACAACAAAATCTTGTATTTGGGTTTTTTTTTTAGCTTTCCTAAAAAGTTTTAAGTTGTGCCCTGATAAATTCACTGGGTGCCCTCTATCTTTTATGACTTCACAGATTTATGACATGTCCCTCATCAACCACTCCTTTCCTAGGAATTTTATAGTAAAAATTTATAGCAAATCATTGGATATAACTTACTTATCATAAAATTAGCATCAATTGCTGGATTAGCAATTCAAATAGAAAATTTTTTGTTTTTAAGAAAGCTCTTTGTACTATAATTGTTTCCACAAGGAGCTCTCCATGTAGTTGTCAGGTTAAGTAACTTTTTGAGGACTTAAGAACACACTTTTAAAGAATCAGTTTTGAGCTATTCCAGAGTTCATTCTGTAGCTTATAGATATTTTGTCTTACTTTCCAGCTTTTGCTTCCCCTGGAATTTTAACAAAAAGGGTAAGACATGCCAAGCTCTCCCACTACAAAGCTAGTACCAACAATGCTGTACATCCATCGTTGTTGTCACTCCTAAATAACTCATAGTAAATGATGAAAGGAAAGCGCCTTTTTGGTGCATTTCACTTTGCAATACTTTGAAGATACTGCATTCCTGATGAGAAATGAGACTGGATTCATGAGTGTAACTCTAGGTCACGGAAAGGTAAGAGTATTTACCTTGTGACTACATTTCCTTTCAAAAGTGGAGAGGAATCAAAACCCAAGGAGATGCAGGGCAGCAGTCCCAGCCAGGTATTCCTGTTCATGCTGGTTCTTCACTGCAGAGGCCCTTTCTTGTACAAAAACCAGTCTGTGTTTAGGTAAAGCAAAGCAGGGTGGCAGGCAGAGAAACTGGGAGGTTTAAGTAATGCCATCTTATGTTCAAACTTACAGGTACATGTGCCACAGGAGAGCGGTCTGAAAAATGAGGTAATACATATTTAGCAAAAAAATGGTACATGGAAACATCCGAATTCTTTTCCTTGCTTGTTGCCCATAACAGGAGAGAATAGATTCCCTTTTTCCCACGCACTAGAAAAGAATAGTGAAAAATATTGCAGTATTTTCCCCATTATCTTAAAAAAAAAAAAAAAAAAGGCTTGCAAACTTGGAAAACCAATATATACTGTCTTTTTTTACAAGTGCCTAATTAAAACCACTTTGATATGCTCAACAAGTAAGATTCCACAACTCTGCGTAGGTAGAGACAAGGAAACCCTGAGGTCAATACACCAGCAGAACTTCCGTAAAAAGGGCTTCATTACAGCCTAAATCAGTTCAGGCCTCTTACTCAGTGGATCTATATTTCTAAGTACAGAAAACAATTTTTTTATAATGCGTGGTGAAACATGCTTTCTATAATGAAGAAAACAAGAAATGCCATCATTTGGCATTAAAACCTTTTGCATTTTCCCTCGGATACAAGGAGTATTTCTGCCTGTCATTCCCTTTGACAATTTTTCCTTGGGCTGATGTTTCATAATTACATCACCAGGGGAGAAAAACAGCCTCATAAGCCTTTTCTTTTTTTTTTCTTTTTTTCAGTGGGAACGTGCTTTAAGGGATCATCTGTTGGAAATAGATTCTATTTCAGAAAAAGTGGCATAGGCGTATAAAAAGTAAACACAAGAAGCCACAGATTGTTATCTTCCCAATATATGCATTTTTAACAGTTATTGTTGTGATGTTTTGGAGAAGAAAAATTTAAGTTTTCTGTAATTAGTAAGGCAGGCAGTGAACTGAGAGCTCAGAAAAGCTGCCCTCTGCTTGCCCTGTTCTGTTTTCAGTTTGCTCAAATACGCTGCCATTCCTGCAAAATGAAAACGACCCCCTTCAAAGTAGCTTGGGACCTTTCCCATGCTGTTCCCTGAGCTGTTCCAGAAGATTTAAGTGCAGACCCAGTGTGGTTGTGTTGTATACTCATCGGGTCTTGCATGTTAGCAGGGAGGGTTTGGGACCTTTTAACTTCATAGTGACTGCCTCCTTATGCAGTGTGAAGGCCACATGGCAAATGATGTAGTAAACAAGTGCTCTTGGGATTTTTCTGGCATGCTCTATTCCCTCTATTCCCATGAAACAATGTGACTGCTGATGCTGATGTTCAAATGTAATCCACTTTTGGATTTCCTTTTTGGAGCATCTCTGGGGGGGAGTTGAATTGGGAGGCTGAGAAAGACCTGAATATGCATATATGAACTGAAAAGGTGGCGGGTGAATTAACATTAAGGACATTAGCAAAAGAGTGATAGGAAACATACACGAGGCTTCATGCCTGGATCTCACCACTACCTCCAAGAAATGAGCTCAAGCTGTGAATTTGATATGGATCCATATTTCAACCCCTGAATAGTCCAGAGGTCTTTAGCTCTAGGGATTTGATTTGAGCTATTTCAAAGACAGAAGTCAAATGAAAAACTTTAGATCTGGGCTAAAGTTTAAATCTAAACAGTCCGAGAGTTGAATGGTGTTTGAATTTGGAGTTATGGTTGGAGCCAGTGTTCACCTATAAATATGAATTCACTCATAATATGACACAAAAAAAGTAAGATATAGTTGAGAAAGAAGCTGCAGTTAAATGAGAAACAGATTTGTTGCTAGCTCAAATGAAATTAAAAGAATATGGGTGCGAGCCAGCAAATGTATTCTATTGTGAGAAAAAATGTTTAATTTCCCATTTGTGATAACATTGAGAAACTAAATAGGGCCATGGTATGAATATTCCTTCATGCAGCACTTATTGCTGAGAGCTGGCAACATATGAAACCTTCCTACACTAGGCTGCTTGCCTAAAACCTCCTACCCCTGCTTTCCCTCTGACTTGATACTGCAATAGCCCTTCTGAAGACTGTCAGATATGCCTTAAAAAAGGAAAGTCTGCAAGAAAATTACTAGGATTTTACATGTATTTAAGGTGCCAGCCACAACACGTGGACATTTTGCAACAAAAAGCACGTATCCGTTTCAGCAGTGGGTGCCTTGTAGCATCAGCTCTTGAAGGCCACATGTAGAAATCTTTCTTCTGAATATAAACATTGTTGGACTTGTGAATCGGTAATTTTTAAGTAGTAGAGATTTATGTAGCCTACATGAAGAAGATAGTACATTTTCAATCCATAACTGAGAACAAAGGGTGATCTTTACCCCATTTTCTTCACTCTGTTCTCCCTCTCCTTCCCTCTGTCCCTCCACATCATTTATTCCTTTTTTTTTTTTTTTTTTATCAGTGATTATGAACTACTGGATTTGGTGCTTAAACTGTGCAGGGTTAAAAGTATAGCTTTCCTCATATTTCTGAACTTTCTTCCATAAAAAGCTTAGGAAGATGATCTCTAATTTCACTTCCTCAGCATGAAAAGTAAAACATCTGGTTGTCTTAGTTCCCCACCCCAGCAGCTGACTTTCAAGAGAGCAAGTAAGCAATGACATGCTTAAGATTAAAAAACAAAAATCTGCTATGTACATGTTGGCATGGGAGAACAGCAGTGCGATGGAGAAAAGCATACAAGTTTCTATAGCACTCATAATTACAGAGCATAGATAACAGCTTGCAGTTAACACTTTAATATATCCTGGTCCCTGCTCTATTTTTTCTGGCCATTGTCAATGGAAAGTTGATGGTAACAGCTGGTTGGGGATTCCCCTAAAATGAATATAACCAGCTGCCGCATGCTGGTTCTTGCTTTCCCCTTCCTCCCATACCCATACTTTGAACATGTGTCTGGGACAAGGGAAGGTTCTGCAATGGGGACATTTATGACAAGCTGAGTAATCCAGGGGGGCTTTCGGCAGGACTTAGGTTAGAGTACTCTGGAAATAACTTCCAGTGTCAGCTTGCTTCAATGCTGTCCATAGTGGCCTTAAGAATAGGGAAGCTGGGGAAGGAGGCTCTGCGTGCTTCCATTTCTTATCATTAGGTGATGTCTATGCACAGTAGAGGATATGACTCTTAACTTACCCACTTCATCTGTTCCACTTACTTGCACAGTTGAAATTGAGCATTTTTCCTTTTTATATTCATTTTCCAGATTCCCCTCAATGGCCAATATTATTATGATGACAGCTATAAGGGAATATTCTGTTTACTTATTTGTTTCTAACAGTGCTCAGCCAGGACAACCCTTTCTTCACCTGTGTTCAGTGTCTTTAAGACAGAAATTAAGGGTAGTGGTGGAGGAGAGGTACAACTGTCTTCCAGTTTTTGTGCAATGGCTGCAATTTTATAAACATTGAATTGGGAACCTCTCAGTAATCTCTTGTGACATATTCCTCAACAAATATCTTGAGATATACTTAAGGTGAGATTCTACTATATCCAGTTCTCCACAGAAAGCCTGGCTGCTTCAGAACCTTGCATTGTGTTTCCGTATGGGAGTCAACCTCCTGGAGAGGGCTGGAGAATTCATAGGATTGAAGGCTAATTATTCAGGCTGGAAGGGTCCTCTGGGCCAACCTCCTGCCCAAAGCACTGCCAGCTCTGACGTCAAGCCAGTTTGCTCAGGACTTTTTGCAGGCAGATCTTGAAAACCTCCAAG
>NW_009260066.1:2564148-2578474 GCF_000687185.1 Egretta garzetta
CCTGTTTCAAGCTGAACCTGTCCTGTTTGAAATTGCATCTGTTGTCTCCCATCCTGCCAACACTGTGAAGAAGCTGGCTCAGTCTTCTGGATAAGCTCCTTGTAGGTGTTGAGGAGCTGCTTCTAAGCTCCCTGAAAGCTGTCCCTTCCCCAGGCTGAACAATCCCAGCTCCCTCAGCCTCTGCAAGTGCTCCAGCTTCTGACCATCTTCGTGGCCATCTGCTGGGTTTGTTCCAGCTGATCAGTTTCTTGTGCCAGGGCAGCCAAGACTACATACAGTATGCCAGGTAAAAGACATCCACCTGCTCTCTCCTTGTCCACAAAGCCAGTCACTTTACCGCAGAAGTCAATCCGGCTGGTCAGGCATGATTTGCTCATGGTAAGTCCATGCTGGCTGCTCCAAATGTCTACCTTCTTCCTGTGCCCAGAAAAGGGCTCTAAGACTTGCACTGTGATTTCCCCGTGGACCAAAGGCTGACCATCTTATAGCTTCCCAGACAGTCCATCTGGTCTCTTTTGATGATGGGTACAAGATTTCCCATTCTCCACTCATGAGGGACCTTCATGACCTTTCAAATATGATAGAGAGTGGCCTTACAAGGGAATTCACTTACGTGAATGTGTCTGCTATTATCTACCCTTTCTCTAGTTTCCCCCTTCGTTACTAATGTGGTAACACAAGAATTCATAAAGGGGGAGGGGTTGGTCCTTCTGTTCCACAATACAATCAGAACCTCATGAATTTATCCTTCACGAAACTCTTTATTTCAAGAGTGTTGAGTGACACTAGGAATAAAATTGTCTACCCTACTCTGGATTATTTCCTTATATTGCTTATATGTGTGATAATTCAGTCACTCTGGAATTCTACAGGCTGTATGAAATGCCAAGCAAATAATGTATTCATTGTTTTGCTCTTCCTCCTTTCCTACATGAATGCTTTCTTAATTATAAATATGTAACCTGAAGGTTTGTCTGCTTTTTCATGGATTTCTGCAGGTTCTCACTACTGCAGTTGACAGTGTTAGCAGTGACAACAAGATTCTCACTAACCATTTGGTAGCTTTATCATTATGCATCTTCCTGGATTTGCTAATACATACCAGACACCGCCTTTGTTCTGCATAACTAGCCTAGAATGTAGCCAAAATCTGTTTTAATATCGGAGTTTTTCTGTTTATTTGTGTATTTCCTTGGTTTTGATCAAAACCACAAGTTACCATCTGTCTGAAAGGGGAACAGCAATTAGCTATGCTAATTACTAGCTGAATTAGTTTTTCTTGTTATTCCACCATTTTCAATGTACAGAGTGAGTGTGGTGACATAAATATTGTCGCTCTTCAGTCGAATACAAATGCTTGATTTATGCAGTCATGCAATGGACTCAACCTAATGCTGATGTAGTAATAAATTCACAGGATACCTTGTATTTAATGAAACAGGTATGAGCATATGAACGATTTTGGGGTACTTGAGGTGGGGATTGACAACATGTCTGATGCACTCTGGTAACTGCTGATAGGTGTGTTCTTACCTTGAAATAGCGTATACTTCATGCAAAGTGCTTTACTCTGCATGAAAAGTTGGATTACTGTGGGCTAGGAAAATATATTCAGCCCTTAGCTGGCATGCTGAAAAAAGGATTAACCATCTTCTTTGCCCATATTCCCAGGTGTGCCATGCAAGGAATGTCAAGATATAACAGAGGAACATCTACTACACCATCTCTCATCTGTGTTACATTTGTCATTACATGAAAAGGAACTACAGACTTTCTCAATGACCTGTACCTTCTATTAGCAGAACGAGAAATAACAGCTTAGATCCTGTGAGAGAGCACTGAGAGAGCACACTGACAGCTCTGACAGGTTGTGCTGCCATGAAAATAAAATGGGTGCATGTTTCTGAAGACAGCAGATTCCTAAGGTAAATAAAGTCGATGTTGACCCAACGTGAAGGACATATGAGTTACAGCTGAGTAGATGAGATGAAGTGTGGCTCATCTCACATCTCAGACCAAAATATAAGCTTGCCCAGAGTGGCGAATGTTTGATTCAGATTTCAATTCTTTTTTTTTTTTTTTTTTTTTTTTTTTTTTGTCACTGCTGTGTACCTCTAGCTTTCTGATTTGGAATAAAAACTCCAACTAAGCAGCAAAATGTGTAAGGGAGGCTGCTCTCTGAATATTATTTTGCAAAACCAGAAATTAAAAACTCTGGCTTTGTTATATTCTTTCAGGCTAACCTTTTAACACATGAATGTTTTGGCTGAGTTTGCCTAGGAAACAAAACTTTAGTACTGACCTAAGTTCCTATTATTCACTCCTATTATGATTTGCCCATCTCTAATGATAATGTGAGTAGTCAGACTAGGATAAAACAGGTTTAAATCCTCTTAAGCTGTAAAAGGAAAGGAACCCAAGGATGTCTGGGCTGGTTCCTTCATCAGAGACAGAAGGTACACACCCATCATACAGTAAACATCTGGACTGCATCAAACTATCCGGGTGGAGAGGGCAAATGTCTTTGCTGAAGTCTTTCATGAAAGATTAAATGTCTGCCTGTTTTTTCAAATATAGTCATATTAAGGTGCCTTAATTTTATATTTGCAATTCATTTGATAAGTTACTTGGGTTTAGGCATGGCTATAAACCACAGATTTAATTTTGCAACAACAAAAAAACAAGTTTTCAATATTATATTTTTGTTTTGTAGCAGAATAAAACCTAAACTTCTCAAATATCCTGTTGTGGAAAAGCAAGTCTCTGCAACAGCCGCAAACAAGTGCAGCCATCATGACTGTTTTACAGGTGGAAAAAATGCAAGTAGAAAGAAATTGAGCAATTTGATTTCCATAAATAAGTGGGGTTTGACCATCTCTCTCCTGCCCTCGGAAATACACTTTCTCACGTTTCTGTTCAATGCAGGTCTCTTCTGTGATGTGACTGGTGTGGGTTTAGTTGGAGCAATTTGGGTTAGCAGGCGGCTGTACAGGAGGAGGGTAGAGCAACCCCTGACGGTACACAATGCGTGTGGTGGGGGTGACACCCTGAGACACATCCTCGCTTCCCCTCTGCACCAAGGATGTTTCAAGGGCACAGCCAGGCCATCCCAACAGATGAAGCACCTAACACACTATGGCTTTCTACTGATGGTGAACGTCGTCACCAAAGTGAGCTGAGGCAAAATACACGCTCTGCTCAAGATTACTCTGCTAAAACCACCTGATGATTTCTCTTTTTCTGGCTTGAGGATGCCTGTTTCTGTGCCCCGTGCACTGGAGGACGCTCTCCCTGACTTTCTCAAATGGCTTTAATGCTTACATTAAAATCTCTGCAGGTATGCCTGCTGCTGCGTGGGTGTAAGTATCAAACAAAAGGGTTTTTCCCAGCTGGAAGGAGGCATTTTTGGCTCTCTCAGGAGGACCTAGAAACAGGAGAGTCAAAGACCAGCCTGGCCATGCTTCCTGCATGACCTTGGGTTGAGATGCTTAACCTCAAAGAGTTTCCATTCCCTCCCTCCCTCCCCCCCAGTAAAATGGGGATAATAATAGCTGCCCATATCGTTGGGGTGGTGTGAGGATTAATAAGCTAATGCCTGCAAGGCTCTCTGGCACCCGGCTGACAAGGGGCTGCCTGAGTGCCGTGACAGAGCACAGGAGTGCTGAAGCTCACAGAGCAAGAGTTGTTCACTCTCTGGTGTTGATTAGGGGGAAAAAACCCAACCATGAGAGCAGGGGAGGGAAGAGGACAGCCACCAAAGCTGAAGCAGCTGCAGACGGTGGGCTGCAGTGCCCAGCGGGGCTAGGAAATGGCTTGTTTGCCCACGGCATTATTCTCACCGACTGCGCAAGTTTGTGTTACAAACTTCATCCCATCCCCACGAGGAGACCTGGGTGTCTTCTGCATGCTGGCATGACACCCCACATGAGGCTGGAGCAATTCAAGGCAGTCCATCCACAGTAGTGAAAAAGGGGGGGAAGAGAGTTGGAGTGACAGAACACAAGGAAAACAGAGCCACGTGTTTGAAGAAATTTGCAGCAGCAAGGAAGTTTGTAGTCCCCCAAGGCTTGTGCTTGCTTGTGCCCAGCTAGTCATAAAGGATGGCGTGGGTCGGTTTTGTGGATGCTGAGAAAGTATCGGCATAAGCTTAGGTTGGGCTAGACCTGAATTAGAACCTGTGATTCCTAGAGGCATGCTCATGTGCCTTTTGTGGACCCATTGTACTTCTCTGTATTTCTTTTGATGATTAAATTGTTTTGGTTTGAGGGGTTTTTTTTTCCTCTTCTTCCCTCCGCAGTAACTGATCCTGAAGGGAAAACAATCTTTCCACCAAGAGCTTAATCTATTAGCTATCAGTGACACAGAATAACAGTTTATATTTTATAAGAAAGTATTTATATTAAAAATCTCATATGTCAGAGTATCTGGTGGGAATTTGTGCTTTTGCGGAAGATTTGCATAGCTCAGTTCACACACTGAAACGTTGCTGTATCTGTGTGAGCATGGTCAGGACCCAACGTGAAATTTCTCGTGATCTAAATCAGGACCACTCAAATGTCAGTCTAATGAGGCTCCAGATGCCAGCAGTTTATTTTTTTCCTTGCGTCTCACCGTAGCCTAAGGATGGGGACGCTTTGCTCATTTCTGCGATCGCTGCTACTTGGAGGAGCAGCTGCCACGTGCGATCGCAGTGCTGGGGCGGCGGAGCACCGGGCTGGCCTGGCAGAGCAGGGACACCCCTCGCAGCTGAGCAGCAGCCTTGTACAGATGACACAAAGAGCGGAGCAGTGCAGCCATGTGCCTTACTTCATGCTCAGTGAACCTCTTATTCACGGCTCCGGTCACTGGATGAAGCCTCGCTTGAATGTGGAAGGAGAGACCTGTTACCATATAGGAGAGCTGGTGATGGGAGGGAGACATTCGCAGGTACTTCCACTTATTCTGGAGGGAAAAAAACACCTCTCTCCTTCCCTACTCTGAAGTTCAGCTTAAAGTAGAAATAATGGTGGAATAACAGTAGCACTTAGTAGATGGATCCAGAGCCAGACATGAGGGGTTTGCAAATCCTTATGCTATTACTCTCTCATTAATAAATCTCTTTAAAGTGTTATTTTTCTGGTCCGTTAAAATGTTTTCTGTAAGGTGTTCAGTGGGATGGGACTTCAAGGTTTTTTTACTGCAGTACAATAGAAAAGGACAAGTTTAAGCACTTAGTTTTAATGACAAATCACAATTAGTACACTTAATCTCTTCCTCGCACCTATCCCTACACTGAAGTTCAGCTTAAAGTAGAAATGATGGTGGAATAACAGTAGCACTTAGTAGATGGATCCAGAGCCAGACATGAGGGGTTTGCAAATCCTTATGCTATTACTCTCTCATTAATAAATCTCTTTAAAGTGTTATTTTTCTGGTCCGTTAAAATGTTTTCTGTAAGGTGTTCAGTGGGATGGGACTTCAAGGTTTTTTTACTGCAGTGCAATAGAAAAGAAAAAGACAAGTTTAAGCACTTAGTTTTAATGACAAATCACAATTAGTACACTTAATCTCTTCCTCGCACCTATAAAGCCTTTGGTCAGAAGCTGACAAACTGCATGGGAGCACTCAATGATGTCCCTATTTACATGCTTTTGAACAGTAATATCATTATAGGTATGTTTTACAGCAAGGCAGGAGTGGACAATGTCCATTCTCTTGCTACAAAACCCCTTGTGACTGTATATGGTATGAGTATCTACAGTTCAGCTATAAATTCTGCTTAGCAAGCAAGTCCATTTTATTTTTCAGAGAAGGCAGAGCAAGCCTATGCCCATCTGATTTCATGTAGACCTACTGAATCCCAGGTGAGCCCCCGACTTTTCATGCCTGAGATATTATACCACAACTGAGATCTTTCAAAAAGACAGGTATTTGTGCACACGTCTTCATGGCATGTACCAATACCACGTATATTTGTCCATTTTTGCTATGTGCTTCATCTACTTTACAGCCCTGTGATTCAGGCTTTGGGGGATATTGGTAAATTGTTTCTATCACTAAGAAAGGAGCCATTTGCATTTCAGCATTGCTCTGTTTTTTCTGGAGACTTCATAGTCCAAATAACTCATCAACAGTTGGGTTCCTTCCTGTGTAAGATGTGATGAGAAGTGCTTCATTTTTATGCCTGATTCTTGATTTGCTGAAATCAAGATTTTATATGGATGATTTCTGAAAATAATTTGTTTTGCTGAAGCAGTATGGGAGCTTAAATATATTGTGCAGTCTAAAGAGCAGCATTTTCCCAGTCATGGGGAAGGTGTCCCTAAGCTGTAATTTATTTGGTGGGAATCACTAACAGTCTAAAGAGCAGCATTTTCCCAGTCAGGGGTGCCCCTAAGCTGTAATTTATTTGGTGGGAATCACTACACTGTCTTTATAGATGAAAATACGCACAGGGAGGTCAATCCTAATCCACAATCCACAATACGGGTGTATGTGAAACAAAAGCAGCAAAAGAAGTCTTCTGCTTATGTGTACAGCTCTTTAGGGACTTGACATGACCACCATCACAACGTGTAAAAGACATTGGTTTTGTGGCAGGAAAAATCCTGCACTCTCAGCCATTTCTACAGCAGGTGAGGTGACAGACTGGGGGCACACAGCCCAAAAAACACAGGGGTTGCTGGAAGCTGGAGCTAGCAGTAAAGCTGATCTCTGCAAGAGTATGAAAGAAAAGAGGAGAGCTGTAGCTGGAGAGGAGAGCCAGCACCTCTGGTGTGACACGGGTCGAGCTTGCAACAACCCTTCTTTTTTTAATAAGGGAGCTCTGAATGCATGCTCCATGCTGCTCATGCAGGGCTCATGCGTAACAGTGGGGCCAGCCATCCCTGATTTACTGTTCTTGTAAGCCCTGATAGACATGGAGAGGCAGAAGAACAGAAAACACAATTTATTGAGCCAGAAGCAGGGACTGGAGGTTTTCTGGAGTCTGTGCTCCCACCCAGCTGCCAGCTGTCCAGGGGTACCTGTTGGGACATCGTGGGGAAAGGAGCCATGAAGCCAACTGTCAAGAGCTTTTTGGAAGGAGAGGCTGATGCACAGTGGCCTGCTCGTAACGTTCACATCTTCTGCCTCATCACTAAGTCCAGCTCCTCCAAATTACTGGGGCTTGGCTGGAGGCTTGAGTCTCCCACAACCTGATCCGTGTGAGAGTGGCCGGGTGTTGCAGACTGCTGGCTGGAGGGATGCCAAATCCTGCCATGCCTTCCTGGGATGCTCTGGGAGAGGGACCCCCTGACCCTGGGCCAGGCACAGCTGCCCCAGCCCCACCAAGGGCTGAATTTGCAGCCCATGACTTCAACCCTCCTGTAAATCCCCCCTTGGCCACTGTAGCTGCCTTTGGCAGCATTACAGCTCACAAATCCCTCTCACTATTCTCTAACAACCATGATGAGGTGATGAAACATGGAAGCTGAAATCCCTGCATTATTGTTCTCCAGCGAAGCAGACTTGCAAGGGAACATGCCTTGAAAACATCTGGTGTTGGGTTGGGAATTAGGACCAGATATGGCTTTACAATGACCAGATTATTGCACATGACACCATTGCCAGCCGGGCAGTCCTTGTTTTAATTCCTCCAAAACCAACACAAAAAGCACATTTATTTATTTATTTATTTATTAGCGGACATATGCTTTTGTCTGAAGACTATATCTTATTCTGGGTAAATTGAGGAAAGAATCAATCTTCTGTGATAAGCCTGGAGTAAAAAAAAAATGTTTCCTATGCCCTGCAGAAATTACACGGCTATGAATGTCAGTGTAATAGTTAAGATTTCCACTTCATTCTCCTCCCAGTGCTGTGTGTCTGTGCACCAACAGCTGAGAATGGGAAAGATGACACATACTGGTTTTCTGTATTCTGCTTAGTAAGAGAGTCTCCAATGAGAATACTCTAATCAGTATGAGTATCAATGCTTCCAGTAAGAAGAAAAAGTACCAATCTGTCTTTGCTCTATTAAACTTTTCCAAGTAAATAAATAGGAAATCTATGTAATACTGATATCTTTTCCCTACAGAAAGCTGGACATTAGTTTTTTTTTTAATAAAGCCAGTGACACAAGTAGCACACCACTGAGTGAAGGGGAATTTGGGGGAAGGGGGGGGATTTTTATTTTGCAGACATTATCAGTCTTGCTCTGTAGGAATACTGAATCGCAAAGTATTGTCTTTACTGTTCAGAATCGATGTCCTTCAGGTGCTTGTAGCTTCCTCATGCCAAGATCTCATCTTAGATTGGTAAAGATTCACTTTTTTCAGACTCTGAATAAGATTTCCATGGAATAAAAGATCTGACACTTATCCTGGAAAATATTCTGTCTCTGCCTTGTGATTAGCTCATTTACCTCATACTTTCCCATTTCTTCCACCTCCTTCCTTGACAGCCTCACTTGCCCAGCGAGCCTTTCCTATTAACAGTTCTTCCCAGAACTGCAGTGCTAAGGGAGGTATGGTATTGGGAAACAGAGGCAAGTTGCCAAGGTAGCCTCTTGTCACACGAACACATGTGTCGGGTGTTCCCAGAACTGGAAAATGCATTGGTACTGAGGAGTCCAAGAGTGACACGAAGATCTGGAAAGAATTGTCTCCCTTTTTAGTGACCATTTGGACCTGTAAGAAATTAAAGATCACATTCTCTGTGAATTAAATTAACTAGCACTACTAGATTTGTCTAGAAGCCTGTAGAAGATACCAGTCCATGGCTAATGATCTGTGGAGGTAATGCCTGTCCATGCCATGAAGGTTAATGGAAGCAGTGGAGTGCCATATAGCCATGTTTGGCCTAGCTATATGCATAAATATGAAAAGTTTAGCACTTCTAGTAGAAGAGCTAGTCCAATGCTGCACATTTTTGCTCAGTTTTAGTGACTTTGTTCCAATTATGCTACTGTCCCATTTATTCTTGGATTTCCTAGTCCAAAATTCACCAACAGAGGATTCACAGAAAATAAAATTCTCACTTCTCACTCACAGTGATGTTTGTGCCAGAAAGCGTTTGCATGCTGACTGAATCAGAACAAAATACCTTTTGTATTATCTCACTGATCATAATTAACTCACAGCAGGCATATCTAGCACCAAAGACAGTAAGCTGTTGGAAATCCACGTGGGCAGTTGAAAGGGAGGAAGAAATGTCATAGAAAATTCCAAATAATACATACCTTTGAAAATCTGAAACATTGACAGATATGACACATTTTGGGTGAAATTCTGACTCTCCATGAAAATGCCTATCCTTCTCTTGGTCCAGGATTTTACACTTTAGAAATAAAGATGCAGTGTGAACTTCCTACCAGCTTAAAAGGGACTGTTACTGTTTCAATGTTCAAAATAGTTTTGGTTTACGCTCAGGGTAAAATGATAGAAGAAAAGGGATGTTGTGGAGGGTGACCTGCAGATGAGAAAGGAGAAGCTTAATTTGTTTGTATTGACTAATGGTGATGATCTACAAATAAGGGCACCTCCCACTGGGGATGCCACAGAGAAGAATTTGGTTTTTGGATTGTGGCGCTGGAATGATTCTTCACAATCCATGAAGGAAACTTCAAAGTAACAGGTGTTGCACTGAAGAACAACAACAAAAAAAAAGCAATTTGTCTTCTAAGACAATTAGGATCAGAACAAATTCAGCAAGAGTAGTCCTGCTAACTCACATGTTTGTGTTTCTACGGTATTATGGTAACAAAAAATTGCATAGTACATTTTGATACAGAGGCAGGAATTTTCTAAACCCACAACATAAATGTGACTGGGACTACTTTCTATAAAATTTCAGTGGGGGTCTTCTAATTCCATTACTATGCTTTGAAAAATCCCACTGAAGACAAAAATTTATTTTTAACTTTCTAAAGCCTGATTTGAAGACATTGCTTAGTGCTATGCTGTATTCCAGTATAAGACACAATCAAGGTAAAGAAGAAATAATGTAATTTTAGCCTTATCTCTGTATTTCTTGTCCAGCAAGGACATTATTGTGCTAAGGAAGAAAAAGAAGACAAAGCAAGAATGACCAAAAAATCCTCAAGAAGCTGTTGTTATATATTATCTAAAACGGCAAGAAAAGATGAAATAAAGTTTCTCTTCAGAGAATGATTTTTACAAATTACTGCTTAGGTATTACATATACAAAATATTAACAACCTCCCAGTTGAAATATTTCATGCATGTTTTGACTCACATGACAGAACTTTTCTGGGCAAAACTTCAACTGGTTAAAATGGGCAAAATGGTCATCTTTGTTCTGGTCCTTTTATGCCAATAAAGTGTTTGAAGACCCAAAGAGGACTTGAGGGACTTGTTTTGTGGAAAGAAATTTCCTAGATGCAGGAGGCTTTGACCTCTGAAGTGTGGTATAAAGCATAGCTCAGCTTGCAGACAGGGTGATAAACTCTCCTAGTTTTTAACTCCATTTCTTTCTGAATAAGTATTTAAAAGACCAGCAGACTTCTAGGTCTCTCAGATGCTAACTATTGGATGCCCCTACTTTTAGGCTTATATTGCCTTAAACTACTTCAAGATAAAATAGATGTAGATCTGTTAACATTTTGCAGGGTCTTTTGTCAGAAGTGCCTATAAACAAAATCTTGAAGCCATAGGAGTTTTGTTACCCAGACTTAAATGCACATGTTGTTTAGATGAAAAACTGGCATGCTGCAAGTTTCCCATTTAATTTATGTAGAGTCTTCATTCAACCAGCTGGATTTCTTTTGCTGAACATTATAATACTCACTAAAGGGAGAGCTGGAGCCAAGAACTGGAAAAATAGCTGGGCCGAAAGAGCAAGTTATCTAGACTGACAAAGGAAAATGTAAATACCTTCTATTGGTAGATGAGAAGCAGTTAGAGCTGCTTGGGATAACCCAAATGAAAATGACTGCCAAAATGTAAGCTTCTTTTACTCTTGTGCCTTGTGTGCATGCTAATGTTCACTTACAGGGTTTGGTACCTTTTAAGAGCTCAGCAGTAAGGGAAGGAATTG
Organism: Egretta garzetta; assembly: GCF_000687185.1. Taxonomy (NCBI): domain Eukaryota; kingdom Metazoa; phylum Chordata; class Aves; order Pelecaniformes; family Ardeidae; genus Egretta; species Egretta garzetta. The sequence continues at coordinate 2,575,165 of NW_009260066.1, forward strand.
GAATGTTATGTTTTAAAACTTAAATTTGTTCATAATAATAATGTAAATCACGGCACAGTATGATTTCATTTTAGCCATTTTATTCACACTTTCAAGTGAAAAAATCATGCAATTACCTATGCTAGCATGAGTTCATGGGTGTCTGAATTAACAAAGCAAATCATCATATGATACCAGTTTTTACCTTTGGCATTTTTACTTAAAAGTATATATTAGATCTTGCCCAAGAAAAGATTAGATCTTGACTTAGATTGGATCTTGACATAGATCTAATATGGGCTCTTATCAATCCTGTCTGATGATAACAGTCCAGTTGACAAGATAGGCACAATAATAATGCATGTTGCGGAGACACCCTTCTCTGATGAGATGTTTAAAAGATGTTACTTGTTGCTTGGAAAACGTTCAGTAAGAGTTTGGTACTATTTGTTTCCACTACCATCTTATCATTAATTAATAACTACTCAATACATGACTGAGAAAGCTGTGCCACTGCTGAGAAAGCCAAGAACTTCTGTCTTAGCTCGTGCCATTAACATTTGACATTAGACTGTAGTAATACAGGCCAGCCAATTAAAATATTCTATACATAAATTTTTCAAAATATTTTTTCCATCTCCCATGATGTATTAAAAATTAATTTATTCACTGATTCACAGGATTACTGTGCACATCCTAAAAGCCTGTGTTGAAAGGAGACTGTAGAAATGGCAATTAAAGTCTAGTACCTGGCTCTGCTTCCAAATTGTCTTTTAGATAGAGGGGTCATCTGTTTTCTTCACCATGAAAATAATATGCTTCATAATAAACAGCCTAGGAATATCATAAGGCAGCTTCAGACTATAGATAGCTTTGTTTACGTTTGATTTATCACTCTGTATATTTTTACCGCTTCATTTTTGAAGCAGCTTGGGGAATACACTAAGAAGATGGATAGATAGAGGCAGCAAGAAAGCAGAGATAGGTTCCAATTTTAGTAATGCATGGAAAAAACCAGAAACCATCTTTTGTGATTTTAAAACTGAAGGGACTGACAAATTAGACAAGATGAATAAAAAATACATGTAGCTATTGTACTAGTTAAGAACAAGAGTGAAGTTAAGCATGTGAATAAGGGTTCATCTACTCTGCAAATGGATTTGCAGCATTGGCATATGAGACTGATACCTTTGTCATCTGACATTATCACTGGCATGAATTTACATTATTTTGTGAAAATTCCTCTCCAAAATAAATTTGAAAGATTTTAGCATACATATATCTCTGGTCATATGTCGTAACTGACATCACACAATTTTCCACTTTAACTTGCATGGGCTAGACTCACCTCCTCAGACCTCTCCCCAGGCAGCAGTTCATTGATGAACCCACCCTGAAGCTTCATATCCTGAAGCTTGTTATAGTGATTTACTCTCCAGAATGTTTTTCCTTGCATATAATTTGACATGGGATTTACTGTAGGAAAGGAATAGACAAAATAACCTACTATTATAAAAAATGGCCAGGGAAATACTGGCAATAGAACAGTCTTAAATTCTAGGGTTCAGGATTATCTGCAGGTTTGTTATACAAGGGTTTTATGAGCAGTCTTTGCTGTGCGGATGTTCATAAATCATTACAACATCCATCTTATCTTGTGCAAGTCCAGCTTTAAAAAGGTACAAAAAAGTATGAAGTATGCTGGAATTTTCTTCAAATACAATGTGACCCCAATCTTACTGTATCTCCCTGCATCAGAAATGCCTCCGCTAGATTTATGGTACAATAGATAAGAAATCAGCATCAAACCTATGGCTTCCCATCAAAAATATTGAGATGTTCAGATTTAACACAGTATCTCAGAAACACAGGTGTGAACTGTGGTTGTCCTATGCCAAAATCCCACCAAGGCAAATCTGAAAGATTTCATGATGCAGATATGGCTTAGATGCTAAGCTTCAGTGCTGTTTCCTTGCACAACTTGTTCTGAATGGTAGCTTTCATTTCAGGAGTTCAGCTTCTTGGGTAGCTGGAATTTCCTGGCAGTTTTGTGCTGCAGGGAGGAAGGGGGCTGTTAGGCGCTCTTCAGTGGGGAGTCTTTTATGTCAGCAGCACTTATGGGAGAGAGTCAGCAGCATAAATCAGTGCAGCTTTGTTTGTGCTCAGATACGGATTTACTGTTCAAGAAACCTGGCATTTTAGCTGTCATATTCATTCCTGTTGTTTTCCTTCCGAAACACAGCTCTGTAGACTGTAGCTGGGGTGAAAAGTCTGACCTCAATTTTCCTGCAGACCCCAGACTTCAGGCGCTAGCATTTGTGAAAAATTACTTTTGAATGTGTAACAGGTTTCTGGGAGTTCCTCATATATTTATATTTTTGAGAGTCCTTTTTAGGCTGTATTCCATACCAAGATACAGCACACAGTGCTGTGCCTTTCTGCTGCTGCTCTCCTTCTGCTTAGGACTCGGACCTTGTTTCTCCTCACGTGCTAGTTATCAAAGCACGCTGCCTTGCTCAATCAAAGTGAAACAAAAGTTTAATCACATTGTGTCCTGGTTTCGGCTGGGATAGAGTTAGTTTTCTTCCTAGTAGCTAGCATAGTGCTGTGTTTTGGATTTAGTACCAGAAGAATGTTGATAACACACTGATGTTTTTAGTTGTTGCCAAGTAGTGCTCAGACTACTCAAGGACTTTTTGAGCTTCTTCTGCTCAGCCAGGTGCATAACAAGCTGGGAGTACAGCACAGCTAGGACGGCTAACCCAAACTGACCAAAGAGCTATTCCATACCATAGAACATCATGCTTGGGGAGGGTCGGTTGGTCGGTCATGGGGAGAGTGATCGCTGCTGGGGGACTGATCGCGGCTTGGGGAGTGATCGCGGCTCGGGATGGGCTGGGCATCGGTTGGCGGGCGGTGAGCAATTGCATTGTGCATCACTTGTTTTATATATATTCTGTATATTCTGTTGTCATTCTCATTATTACTATTATTATTATTTTCTCTTATCTCAGCCCTTGGCTCTAACCTTTTATTTTCTTCCCAATTCTGTCCCCCATCCCACTGAGGGAGGGGGGGAGTGAGCGAGCGGCTGCATGATGCTTAGTTGCCAGCCGGGTTAAACCACAACACAGTGGGGTTATTTTTCCTGACTGTTAGCTCACCGACATGTGAGTGACCTTTCCACTGAAATTACCTTTCCAACTTGTAACATTGACTCTGTGAGACTTCTTCATGTTTATCCATTCTCCTTCCAAGATTGCCAGGTCTCTGGCCTTGTCTTTCTCTCCCATGGCTCAAAATGTTTCTAATTATTCTATTATATAGGAGT